>NW_013655303.1:0-122500 GCF_000499385.1 Eimeria necatrix
CTTTAGGGTTTAGGGTTTAGGGTTTAGGGTTTAGGGTTTAGGGTTTAGGGTTTAGGGTTTGTGTGTCAGTTTGGCTCCGTGGTGCCCCTGTGGAGTCGCCAAATTCCCTACACGATGGCCAAGTTTTTCTTCTTCGAAAAAATTGTCGAAACTTTTTATGACAAAGTTTTCACAAAGCCGAAAGAGAGTTATTCGAAAGCCACGCAACTCGGAGTTACTTTTGCTTCTGGTGAGCTTTTTTCGAGGGTTTTGCGAGGGTTTTGCGAGGGTTTTGTGAGGGTTTAGAGAGGGTTTTGCCAGGGTTTAGAGAGGGTTTAGAGAGGGTTTTGCGAGGGTTTAGAGCGGGGTTTTGCGAGGGTTTTGCGAGGGTTCAGAGAGGGTTTAGAGAGGGTTTTGCGAGGGTTTAGAGAGGGTTTTGCGAGGGTTTAGAGCGGGGTTTTGCCAGGGTTTTGCGAGGGTTTAGAGCGGGGTTTTGCGAGGGTTTTCGAGGGTTTTGCGAGGGTTTTTTGGAGGGTTTTGAGGGGGTTTAAAGGAGGGTTTAGGGAGGGTTTAGGAGGGTTTTTAATGAGGGTTTATTGGGGTTTCAAGAGCGTGTTAATGGCATGTTAATGGCATGTTAATGGCATTTTAAATGGAATTCAAAAAGGCATTTTAAGTGGATTTAAATGACATTTGAATGATATTTAAATGCCATTTAAATATTATTTTGACTGACATTAAGTGGTATTTTAAATGCATTTAAATCCAATTTTAAATGCATTTAAATTCAATTTTAAATGCATTTAAATGGTATTTTAAATGCATTTAAATGGTATTTTAAATGCATTTAAATCCAATTTTAAATGCATCTAAATGGTACTTTAAATGCATTTAAATGGTATTTTAAATGCATTTAAATCCAATTTTAAATGCATTTAAATGGTATTCTAAATTCCATTTCGATGGCATTTTAAATGCTTTTAAAGTAGCATTTAAATGCATTTAAATGCTATTTAAAATGGTATTTTTATTTCATTTAAATGGCATCTTAAATGGTATTTTAATTGCATTCAAAAGTACTTTAAATTTTGTTTAAAATCATTTTAATTCCTTTTTATTTTTTTATTATTTATCTCTTTTTAGTTTTCTTCTCCTTAATTTATTTCTTTTTTATTTATTTATTTTTAATTAAACTTTTCAATTTCCATTTTATTTGTTTATTTCTCATTTTGGGTTTTTCACTTTTACCCTCTTTTTCGTTTTCCCAAAAATGTGAATTAATTTTAATTCATTTTAAGTAATTAATAATTATCATTTTATTTATTTTATTTATTTTAATTGTTTATTTCTATATATCTTTATTTGTTTTATTTATTTTTATTTATTTTTATTTATCTTTATTTTTATTTATTTATTTTTATTTATTTTTATTTATTTTTATTTTTATTTATTTAGGATATCTTTCTGGAATTGTTTGCGCGGTGGTTTCTCACCCGGCGGATTCTCTGGTCTCTCTTATGGGCAAGGAGGAGAACAAAGGAAAAAGGTGAGGGTTTAGGGTTTAGGGTTTAGGGTTTGGGGTTTTCTAGGGTTTAGGGTTTAGGGTTTTCTAGGGTTTAGGGTTTAGGGTTTGCAGGAGCGCCGCGTGTGCGGAGTTCAGCAGCGGGCGCCTTGAGTCCGCCGTACCCAGGGTGTGGGGCCTAGGGTTTTCTAGGGTTTAGGGTTTAGGGTTTAGGGTTTAGGGTTTGCGCGCAGCTTTGGACAAATGGCCCGGGACGTGGGCTACCGGCAACTCTTCACTAAGGGTTTAGGAACGAGGGTTTTGATGATTGGAACCCTCACGGGTTTGCAGTGGTGGATTTATGACAGCTTCAAAGTAAACCCTAAACCCTAAACCCTAAACCCTAGCTCTGGCCTGGGGCCCCAAACCCTAATTCCAAACCCTAGCAAGCCCCAGGGGCGCACGCAGTGCCAAACCCTAGAGCCGGGCTAAACCCTAAACCCTAAACCCTAAACCCTAATGAGAAGCGTAGTCCCTGGGGGGCCCCCAGACTGTAAACCCCCAGTAAACCCTCAAACCTCAGCAAACCCTAAACCCTCGATAAACCCTAAACCCTCGTAAGTAAACCCTAAACCCTCGTAAGTAAACCCTAAACCCTCGCTGCTGTTGTCTTCGCAACGAAGGGCCCTATCCCCGCAAACCCAGCAAACCCTAAACCCTAAACCCTAAACCCTCGAGTTGGCTTTTTGCTTTCAGGCTGCCATGGGCATGGGCACCACTGGAGGAGCCTCAACAAAGAAGAATTAAAAACAAAATTAAAAATTAAAATTAAAAATAATAAAATGAAATAAATATTAAATGCACAAACCCTGTCGCTAGACAGACCCTAAGTTGCAGGCAGCAGCAGTGTCGCTTGGACCCTCAGTGTGGGGTTTGGGCTGAAGACGAACGAAGCAGCTAAAGATGAGCAAAGGTAGCTAGGGTTTAGGGTTTAGGGTTTAGGGTTTAGGGCTTCCAGCAACTCTAGGAAACTAGCCAGCAAGCTATTTACGTAGCTAGCTAGTTAGCCAGCTAGCTAATTAACTAGCCCGCCAGCTAGCTAACTAGGTAGCCAGCTAGCTAGCCGGCTAGCTAGCTAGCTAGCTAGCTAGCTAGCTAGCTAGTTAGCTTGCTGCTGTTTATTTGGAATCCGGCTCTGGCGCAGCTACCTAGCTATGGCAGCTGGCTATCTGGGCCAGCTAGCTAGCTAGCTGACTGGGGCGGCTAGCTAGCTGGCCAGCTAATTGGCTAGCTAGCTAGTTAGCTAGCTAGCCAACTAATTAGCTAGCTAGCTCCAAATGGGAAGCCAAAGAGGCAGAAAAGGGGGAGAGAGTGTCAAGACATACAAACGGGCCGGCGGGAGATTGAGAGCTGAAAACGGGGATGAAGTGGTGAGGGAGAAAGGGAATTTAAATGCAAATTGGCGGGAAATGAAGTAATTATTCAATTGCATTTATAAAAATAATAAAAAAGAAATGAAATGCTTTTCAAATGCGTCGATGAGGCGATAATTAAAGCAAGAGGGGGTGGCGAGAGCTGCGCATACACCCCAGGCGGTGTACAGGCAGCTCGTTGGTTCGGAGGCCGAAACGCGAATTAAAAACTGAAAATTAAATAAATTAAAATATAAATATAAAGTAATTGCAATTGAAGAAGGAATAAACGACTATTCTGCTGCAGCTGCGGGTCTTTTGCTGCTGCTGCTGCTGCTGCTGCTCGTGCGGCAGCAGTAGCGGGCTGTTGATGGCTGTTGATACACCTGAGGACTTAAGCCGAGCTCAGCAGCAATAAAAACTTATTTATTTTAATTTATTCTCCACATTTTAATCATTTTTAATCTATTTCTTCACTTGCATGCGGCGGGGCCCCCGGCGGCGACGAAAGGACTGGGGCCCCGGCGAGGTGTCTGTACACCGCAGCAAGCAGCACGCAGAGTTAAGCTGCGCAGCTTTTTATTTTAGCTGACTTTAGTGCCGCAGAGCAGCAGCAGCAGCAGCAGCAGCAGGAGCAGCAGCAGCAGCAGGAAAGGCCAGATGCGGTAGCCGCAAGTGAGCAACTGCGCTGCAGTACTGCCAAGATGGCGTGGCAGCAGCAGCTGCTGCAGCAGCAGCAACTGCAGCAACAGCAGCTGCAACAGCAGCAACTGCAGCAGCAGCAACTGCAGCAGCAGCAGCTGCAGCAGCAACAGCTGCAGCAGCAGCAGCTGCAGCACCCACAGATGCAGCAGCCGCAGCTGCAACAGCACCAGCTGCAGCAGCAGCTGCTGCAGCACCCACAGTTGCAGCAGCAGCAGCTCCAGCACCCACAGATTCAGCAGCAGCAGCTGCAGCAGCAGCAGCTGCAGCAGCAACAGCTGCAGCACCCGCAGTTGCAGCCCCCAATGGCTCGTAGCCAGTGGGCTGAGCAGCAGCAAGAGTGGCCTGCAGAGCAGCGCTGGCAGCAGCAGCAGCAGCTGCAGCAGCAGCAGCATTTGCAGCAGCAGCTGCTGCTGCAGCAGCAGCCCCACGCACAGGCTTCTGTAGCCGGACTCGCCTCCTGGCAGCAGCAGCTGGGGCCTCCGCAGCAGCATGTGCTGCAGCAGCAGCAAGCCCCGCAGCCGCTGCACCAGCAGCAGCAGCAGCAGCAGCACGGGGTGCCGTTGCAGCACATGGGCTTCCAGCAGCAACCTGTGCTGCAGCAGCAGCCTGTCCCGCCGCAGCAGCAGCCTTTGCTGCCACCGCAGCAAGCTGTGCTGCAGCAGCAGCCACTGCTGCAGCAGCAGCAACCTGTGCTGCAGCAGCAGCAACCTGTGCTGCAGCAGCAGCAGCCTATGCAGCAGCAGCAGCAGGCCTCCTCCCCACAAGGGGCCTCCATAGGCCAGCCCCTCAAAGGGCCCCCTAGTGCAGCAGCGCAGGTTATGTGGGGCAGAGAGGTGCAGCAGCAGCAGCAGCAGCAGCAGCAGCAGCAGCAACTGCAGCAGCAGCAGCAGCAAGTACCGCCGCCGCAGCAGCAGCAGCAAATGCCGCAGCAGCAACAGCAGTTGCTGGAGCAACCGTTCGCAGCTGCAGAGGGCCACCCGCAGCAGCAGCAGCAGCAGCAGCAGCAGCAGCAGCAGCAGCAAGAAGAAGCAACTCGTCAGTCTCGTCCCCTAAATCAGAGTTCATTGATGTTTGGGTGTTGCTGCTGCTGCTGCCTGTTAGTTGGTGGCTGCTGCAGCTACAGTTGCTGCTGCTGCACCATGCGCTGCTGGTGTTGCTGCTGAACTTAATGTTGCTGCTGCTGTTGCTGCTGCTGTTGCTGCTGCTGTTGCTGCTGCAGGCGAAGCAGCGGCGGCGCCCCCAGAGAAGTGTGGGCCCCCCCCTGCGTCCGGGGAAGCAGCAGCAGCAGACGCAGCAGCAGCAGCAGCAGCAGCAACAGCAGCAGCAGCAGCAGCAGCAAGCACTCCTGCTACGGGAGGGGAGACAGCCGTGGGGCCGCCTGTGTCTGATTCTCGCAGCAGCAGCGGCAGCAGCAACAGCAGCAGCAGCGTCAGCAGCAGCAGCAGCAGCAGCAGCAGGGGCGGCATGGAGGTGGTGCCGCAAGTGCAGCAGCTGCTGCAGCAGCTGCTGCTGCTGGCTGGCTGCGAAGAGCAGCTCGAGCCCCAGGTTCTGCCGCTGCTCGTAGATCTCTTTCAGCGTGAGGCTCTAGGGTTTAGGGTTTAGGGTTTAGGGTTTAGGGTTTAGGGTTTATGAGGGTTTGAAGAGCACACTTCAGCGTTTTCCCCACGCTGTTGTGCTTCCAAGTCCTGCAGCGCACCGCTTAAGATAAGGGTTTAGGGTTTCAACTCGAGGGTTTAGGGTTTAGGCCCTCGCTAGGGTTTAGGGTTTAGGGTTTAGGGTTTAGGGTTTGCGCGCGCAGGCGAGTCGCTGCGCATCTTATACTCCGCAGCAGAAATTGTGGACTACAGAGCCACGGGAGCAGCACAGGGGAGGCAGCAAAGGGGTTTAGGGTTTATAAAGGGGGGCCCCCTGTCTCGGGGGGCCCCCCAAACCAGGGGCCCCCCAGTACCCAGGGGGGCCCCCCTGGCCAGGGGGGCCCCCCTGGCCATAGAAGAAGGAGATGCTGCTGCTGCGCTGCAGGAGTACCTCCAGGTGGAGGCCCCCCAGTCTTCTTCCATTCAGGTAAACCCTAAACCCTCAAAACCCTAAACCCTAAACCCTCAAACCCCCAAACCCTAAACCCTCAAACCCCCAAACCCTAAACCCTCAAACCCCCAAACCCTAAACCCTCACCCCCAAACCCTAAACCCTAAACCCTAGGGGGCCCTGCGGGGGCCCTCCGCCTTCAGCCGAGCCGCGTCCGCAAGGCGCGCCAGCGAGGGGCACCAGCTGCCCTAGCAAGGGTTTAGGGTTTAGGGTTTAGGGTTTAGGGTTTAGGGTTTTGCAGGACCTGCAGCGGCTGGCGCGGCTGGCCAACACTATGACTCTGGGAACTTCTGCTGCTGAGCTGCTGCGGCAAAACCGCTTGGGAGCAGCATCAAGAGCAGCACTGGAGGAGGACAGCGACGCTGCTGCTGCTGCTGCTGCTGCTGCTGCTGCTGCTGCTGCTGCTGCAGCGCCAGCCACGGGGGCCCCCCCCTTCGGCAAAAAAAACATTTTGGGAAATGCCCCAGGGGGCCTCCCCCCTTATTTGCCAGAAGATGTAAACGCATGCAGTTTAATGCCCCCATGGGCCCTCACATTAGCGGACAGGGGCCCCCCGGAGGGGCCCCCTGGGGGCCCCCCAGGGGGCCCCCCTGGGGGCCCCCCTGGGGGGCCCCCCGGGGGGCCCCTAGAGGCCCAGGGGGCCCTCGGGGGGCCCCTACGGGACCCTTAGCAGCAGGGGCCCCTAGGGGCCCCTGCGAGCTACGGGGAATTTGAATGAGGACTGCGGAAGGGTTTAGTACTTGGCCGATTTAAAGAGGGTTTAGGGTTTAGGGTTTAGGGTTTAGGGTTTGGGGTCTAGGGCGTAGCGCTGCAGGCAGTTCTGCTGAGAGTAAGGGAGTGCAGCAGTGGCTGCTGCCCAGTGTGGCCGCAGCTAGCTGCAGCTAGCCACAGCTAGCTGCAGCTAGCCACAGCTAGCTGCAGCTAGCCACAGCTAGCCGCAGCTAGCCACAGCTAGCCACAGCCAGCTGCAGCTAACTACAGCAAGCGACAGTTCACTACAGCTAGCCACAGCTAGCCACAGCTGGCCTCAGCTAGCTGCAGCTGGCCGTAGCTAGCTGCAGCTAACCACAGCTAGCTACAGCTAGCTACAGCCAGCCGGTGCTGCAGCTAGCTGCAGCTAGCGAGAGCTTGCCACAGCCAGCCGCTGCTGCAGCTAGCTGCAGCTAGCGACAGCTAGCTACATTCAGCCGCTGCTGCAGCTAGCTGCGGCTAGCTGTGGCTAGCTGTGGCTAGCTGTGGCTAGCTGGGCTGAAGGATAGGGGGCTAAGTGCAATGGCTGCGGAAGGGAGAAAAGATAAAAAAGAAATTGAAGAAAGAATTAAGAAGTGAATTAGAAAGTAAAAAATAAATAATTAATTGAAGAATATATTGAAATATAAAAAAGAATTAAGAAGTGAATTAGAAAGTAAAAAATAAATTAATTAATTAATTGAAGAATATTGAAATATCAACTCATAAATTTGTTTGCGGGCCAATACTCAAGCAAACGCGCAGCAGCAGTCGCCTGCAAGAGCAAACGGCGCATGCAGCTGGGCTACTGCTGCTGCTGCTGCTGCTGCTGCTGCTGCTGCTGCAGGAGAGCAGCAGCTGCTGCTGCTGCTCTGCCCCAAGCCCTACAGGGCCGCTGGGAGCAGCAGCTCTTGCTGCCGCAGCACGTGGAGAGCCTGCCCCGTGCTCCCCCCGCCGCTGCTGCTGCTCCCGCTGCTGCTGCTGCTGCTGCTGCTGCTGCTGCTGCTGCTGGTGCTGGTCTAGGGCAAGCCCGCAGCAGCAAGAGTTGCGTGGGAAGCGCTGAGGGAGTCATGTGTTGTGACTATGGCAAATTCGTCTAAGTCAAAAGAGCGTTCATCTTCTGCTGCAGGAGGTGCTGCTTGCCAGTCCCAAACTGCTGCTGCTTGGTTTGCTGCTGCTGCTGCTGCTGCTGCTGCTGCTGGGTCCCCCGAAGCAACCAGCAGCCCCGCGGGCATGCGCACGGCCTTCTGCCGCTGCCGCTGCCGCGGCCGCCGCATCACGAGGGGGCCCAGCAGCAGCAGCAGCAGCAGCAGCAGCGCAGCGCCGCCCAAGCTCTTGCCGCTGCTGCTGCTGCTGCTGCTGCTGCTGCTGCGGCGGCTGCTGCTGCTGGCAGCGGGGTGCTGCAGCAGCTGCTTCAGCGTCTCCAGAAACAAAACCCGCAGCTCCGGGGAATCCATGGGGGGCCCCCTAAACTGCAGCCGCTCGGGGGGCCCCCCTGCTGCTGCAGCACTTTTTATTTCTTCGCATTGCTGCTCACTAGCAGCAGCAAAAGTGGGAGTCACCACGCAGAGGCCCTCCCCTGCTGCCCCCGACAGCAGCCGCCGCTGGAAACCCAGCTCATATTCTGCAGCAGCAGCAGCAGCAGCAGCAGCAGCAGCAGCGGCAGCAGCAGCAGCAGCAGCAGTAGCAGCAGACAGCGGCAGCAGCACAGCAGAGCAGCAGCAACAGCAGCAGCACAGCAGTAACAGAAACAGACTTTTAGTTGCTTTGTTTTCTTCGCTCTTGCGCTTTCAATTAAACTCTTTTTCATTTCTCCTGCTTATATTTACATTTGTATTTATATTTATATTTATAATTTATACTTATATTTATATTTGTATTTATATTTATATTTATATTTATATTTATATTTATATTTATATTTATATTAACATTTATATTTATATTTGTATTTATATTTATATTTATATTTATATTTATATTTATATTTATATTTATATTTATATTTATATTTAGACTTGCATTTGCATTTATTTTATTTAAAATTGTATTTGCATTAACTTCCAAAAAGTCTCATTTTGATTTTCTTTCCAAAAACTCAAAAAAAGAAATTAAAAGTCTTTTTTGTTCGTTTTTGATTTATTTTTTTGTTTACTCCTTTGCAAGCTTGCCTGCATACTCTTCGACGTCTGAAGAAAGAAACAAATGCGTCACTTGAGCTTCTTTTGGAAGATTTATTTCAAAATTTAAAATTCCGACAATTCGGCTTTCCGGGCCTGCGGTCTTCGCTGCGGTGTACGTACACCCCAAATTCGCGCAGTGTACGCTCAGCTTCTGTCGCGCTTTTCGCGAATTTCGACTCTTTTTTTCCACAGTTTACGAAATTAAAAGAATGTTTTTTATTTTAATTTCAAAATAATCATTTAAATGGAAAAAAATCGGAAAAAAAACCAAAAACAAACCACGGGGGACTGACAAACGGACCAAATTCAGATTTATTCATCACTCATTTGCTTTTGCCCATTACTCGCTCATCTATTTGCCTTTTATTGTTTATTTATACATTTATTTATTTATTTATTTATTTATTATTTATTTATTTATTATTTATTTATTTTCATTTGAATTGGTAGGTGTTCATTTATTTGGCAGTTCTGGCTTATTCACTTCTAGTAACTTGCCATTTGCGGCAGCAAATGGCAAATAAATAAAAGCCGAACGACTTGAGTTAATAAGCAATTAAGAAACAAATTAATTACGGAATTAATAAATGATTAATTATAAAATTAAATAGCAATTAATTAATTAATCATTTGACCATTTAATTAATTATTAATGTTTGGACTTGCCCAGCAAGGTGTGCCCGTGGGGAATTCCATGTTTGAGAGCAGCAGCAAAAGCCCGAATGTCTTTAATTGTTTCTGCTGCTTCTCTTTGCATCATTTCTTCTTCCTTTCTTTTCATTTCCTCTTCAAGCCTTTCCGTAATCTGCTGCTGCTGCTGCTGCTGCTGCTGCTGCCGCTGCGGATACTGATGCTGCTGCTGGTGTTGCTGGTGCTGGTGCTGGTGCTGTTGTTGCTGCTGCTGCTGCTGCCTCTGCTGCTGCTGCTGCTCGCGCTGCAGCTCCTGCAGCTGCTGCTGCTGCTGCAGCGCAGCAGCAATTGAATTCAAAAATCTATCGGCGGAAGGGTCTTGGGGGGCCCCCGGGCCCTCGATGGAAATCACTTCTACAGGGGGGGCCCTCCGCTGTTTGCCTGCAGCAGCAGCAGAAGTGCATTTTGGAGGATTTCTTTTTAATAATTCATTAATGCATTTAATAAAACAATAAAGCAAAAGAATAGACTAGTAGCTGAACAAAGATGGCTCAATAGGCCCTTTATAGCATTTAAAAATATTTAAAAACAATTAAATGAAGCTAAGTTGTTTTAAATTCATTTAAATGGTCTTTTAAAGCACTTGAAAATTTTTAAAAGCACTTTAGAGCTTTTTAAAGCGTTCTGAAGCATTTAAATGCTCTTTAAAAGCGTTTTAAAAATGCTTCCTTCCAAAATATACAAATATTAAAATTTTAAATTAAATGCTGTTTTCTAAAATGCAAAATGAGGCCCGCACAAGGCCTAGAGCGCTTGGGGTGTATGTACACCTCAGGGCCAGCACAAAATGCAGAATTTGAAAATAAAAGAAATTGCAATTAAATGCATTTTTATAATTCATTTAATCTTTCTAAAAGATACAAAAGGTCACATTGAATTAAAGTTGAAGAATTTTCATTAAAATTAAAATAAATCCATTAATGCATTCAAAATTAAGAAGGGTTTTTGGCTGCACATTGCCGAGGGTTTTTTATTTTATGTTTGCGGATTTTAATTGTTTTAATTAATTTACCTTTTATTTATTTTTGTGATATGTTTATCGTTTATTTACAAATAAATGACAAACAAATAATAAAAGCAAATAAAGTATTATTTAAATGAATTATTATTTATTTATTTTTACCATTTGTTTATCATTTATTTGTTTTTTAGTTTTTGTTTTCAGCACTTTTTCTTTTTTTGCATTTGTTCAGCTTCTTGGCAATTCTTTTTTCTTTTTTTTGACTTATTTATTGTTAATTATTACTAATTATTATTTATTATTATTTTTAATTATTTATTTTTAAATAAATAACTAAAAACTTAAAGTGCTCTTCTGCTTGCCTGCAGCAGCAGCAAGAGAAACAGCTTGGGGCAGCAACACGTCTCCTGCAGCATACAAACCCCGCAAACCCTAAACCCTAAACCCTAAACCCTAAACCCTAAACCCTTAACGCCAAACCCTCGGTTTTGATGGCTCCGAGGGTGCCCGCTCTGCCTGTCTGCCTCGGGCGGAAGCCAGTTTACGGCACGCTGCAAACCCGCTATTAGGGTTTGGGGTTTACTAGGGTTTAGGGTTTATCAGGGTTTAGGGTTTAGGGTTTAGGGTTTACGTATTTCTGCCAAACGCTCTAAAGTAAAGCTACTGGGGCCATTGTCGTAAGGCAGAGTCAACCGCCAATTAACTGTGGGGGCCCCCTGAGCTGGGGGGCCCCCCGGGTCATCTTGGGGGCCCCCAAAGTCATCTGTGGGGCCCCACAGGCCACTGTGGGGCCCCCCAAAATCACCTGTGGGGCCCCACAGGCCACTGTGGGGGGCCCCAAAACTGTCTGTGGGGCCCCACAAGCCACTGGGGGGCCCCCCAAAATTGTCTGGGGGGCCCCACAAGCCACTGGGGGGGCCCCCAAAGCCATGTGTGGGGCCCCACAGGCCACTGTGGGGGCCCCCCGAGACACCTGAGAGGCCCCACTCCTCTGAGAGGGGCCTCTCACCATTTGAAGGGGGCCCCCCAGCCTCTGGGGGCCCCATTTGGTCATATTGGGGGGCCCCCCTAGGCACTGTGGGGCCCCCAGAGGGGGCCCCCACGGTACCCAGGGGGGCCCCCTCTTCTGTGTGGGGCACCCCATCGGCCTCGAGGGCCCCCCCGGGGGACAGGGGCCCCTGCTGCTGCTGCTGCTGCTGCTGCTGCTGCTGCTGCTGGTCTGCTGCCACGTCTGCGGTGGCCCCTAAACCCTCAGGGCTAAACCCTAGCCGCAGCAGCTGCTGCACTGCAGCAGCAGCAGAAGCTGGCGTTGCTGCTGTCACCTCCAGGGCCCCTTCCTCTTCTGCTGCAGCAAGCCACTTCAGCAGCAGCTTCTCTTCTGCGCACGCACGCAAACCCTAAACCCTAAACCCTAAACCCTAAACCCTAAACCCTCGAGGGCTCGAGACTTCCGGGCTCGCGCGACGCCGCTCCGCCCAGCCCTGCCCAGCCTCCGCCCCCCGCCAAACACCTAGGGTTTAGGGTTTAGGGTTTAGGGTTTAGGGTTTGCAGGCGTCCTACCCACGAAGCTGGAGTTGGGGCCCCCCGCCACTTTAAACACTTTTAAATGTGCTTTATCTTTTTCAACAAACCCTGAAATGTACCCTAAACCCTCGCCTTCGCCATTGTACGCAAGGTAAGTAATATCACCAGAGGGGGGCCCCCGTGGGGGCCCCCCGGGGGCCCCCCGGTGGGGGCCCTCCTGGGGGCCCCACACGGGGGCCCCCATGGCGCTGTGTGTGGGGCTCTCCTGGGGGCCCCCCTGGGGGCCCCCGGGGGGGCCCCCCTGGGGGCCCCCCGGGGGGCCCCCGGGGGGGCCCCCGGGGGCCCCCTCGGGATGGAGAAGCTCCTGAAGGGTACCTAAACCCTCACTTTGTCGGATTTGTTCTGCTATTGAACGCCCCCAAGTGGCTAGATGGTGGGGCACTCTGTAGAAGCCCACAGAGAACTCCAGAGGGTCTGTTGCTGCATGCAAGTTGCTGAAGAGCTGGTGGAGGAGTTCGCTGCTTTCGCTTGCGCGCGCAGCAGCAGCAGCGGCGCTGCTGCTGCTGCTGCTGCTGCAGCAGCAGCAGCAGCAAACCGCAAAGAACCGCCTCCAGCGGGGCCCCATCGGCTTCGAGGCCCCCAACAATTCGCACGGACTAAAATGATAAACCCTGCCTTGTCGGTTGCAGCATCATCAGCAGCGGCGTGGCTCCGCGCGCCTCAAACCCTAAACCCTAAACCCTAGACCGTAAACCCTAAACCCTCTTCGCAGAGCAACCCGGCCTGTGCTTTCCCTTAAAGCGGCAGAGGCAGGCCGCGCGCCGGTGCCAGCCGAGCCCAGAGTTCGGTTTCGTTCACCAGAGAACTCAATTGGTACGCCAAATTAGGGTTTAGGGTTTAGGGTTTAGGGTTTCAGCTTTGTGGCCCTATTTCCAGAACAACCGATGCTGCGCCAGCGGCGCTGCAGCGGTTTCTGGAGATCGGGGGCCCCCTACAGCCAATTTTAAGAAATTTTTTCTCAAATTCTTGAAGTTTAGAGTTTATTTAATTAATAAAAAAGAGGGGTTTGCAGCAGGTAGGGTCTGGCGGCTCCCGCGCTCACTGAGTGCTGCTAGGGTGCCAGCGCCAGCCTTGCGGGGAAAGGGGGTAAAAATAGATAAATGACATACTGTTGGAATCAAAATCAAAAAAGAAAGACATTTGCAAAATAATATTGGAGTTAAGGCGCTCGATTAAGGGCAGATCACGCGGTAGAGTGTCTTTGCGTTGCCGCTCGCAGTATCGGCTCTGCAGCCTCCAATCTGCATACACCTCAAGTTCCCTCTTTTTTCCTAGTTTTCCCTCGCTAAATCAATTTAATTTGAAGGAATAGTGATTTAGAAGCAGTTTTTTTCCATCAACTCTGCGTAAAAACGCAGCCCTGGCGCACTTCAACGCTGGGCAGGCAGGCCCGTGTTCGGTTTCCTCTTTCCTCGTTCCCCCCTGTACATGCATTTCTTTGCAATGCACTTCTCCATTTTAGCATTATTCCCCTTTTATTCAAGTTTAAATTCAATTACAGGGTTCTTCTTGCCCTGCTACGCTAATTCCGCCGAGCCACTTGCTAGACTAAGTGCCCAGCCCAAGTTTGCAAGAAGAAGGTAACAGGAAATCAACTTTTATCCATTTCACACAGTAACTAGCCGTCATTAATGGATTTAGAAGGCTAAAGGAGCCTCTCCTTTTCTGTTTTCAGAGCTGTCTCGCGGGATTTCCCCTTCCTCATTTCTCGCTGAGTCAACGCCTGGAAGTAGTATTTTTAGTTTTTCCACAGAGGCCAAAGCGCCCACAAGAACCCTCACTGTGGACGCGGGAGGCCTGGGAATATGACTAAACATCTTTGGCCTATGCCCTGCCAGTTTGAGTCTTTCTTTCCTTCTGCAAAACCGAAAAAGTAATATCAGGACTAGGGTCACTTCTGCTTTCTAGTGATGGGCGGCGTCTGCGTGCATGCAGCCGAAGACTTTATCAACTAAATGACATTCGAGCTTCGATTTAGGTCTTTTGCCTTCCAATTTAGAGCCGGTCTCCTCCATTCTTTGGCTTCGCTTCGAAGCAGTTTAGCTTCCCTTCAGTCCCAGGCACCCTCTAAAGGCTTGCTGCCTGAGCGTGGCCACCTCATTCATCTTCCACTGCAACTGCATGCATTACAACTGCATGCATTCTACTTCATGTACTCCACCTTTTTCCCACTTTGGCTCACCCGAAGTCTCGATAAAGGTCCCTGCCTTAGAATAAGAGTTCCTATTGACAGCCTTGCCGTTTTGTTCTCATAAGAACGCGAACAAGAGCCGAAAGGAGCCTCGAAGAGAGTTTTTGTAGCGATTTTAACTTTCAAAATAGACGGTTGAATTTGCTGTTGCCACTTTTACGCCTGCAGAGTTTCTAGAGCCACGCTGGGCAGCAGAAAGAGATATTTGGGGAGAGCTCTTCTTCAGACTGCTGGACTCACTGAACAGAAGAAGCACGAAAGAGCCAGCAGCAAGCTCTAGCAATATTGTCTGGCTGTAGAGATTAAAACGTCCTTTTTTGTTGCTGCGCAGCACCGAGACTGCTTCTGTACTTTTGTGCAAAACTAAAACTATAAACGAGAAGCTACAGACTACAAAACAAACCAGGCTGCTTCTTGCATACTAGCTTTAAAATGGACTCACGTCTTCCCCCAGCTGGTGAAACTGAAAGCAGTTTTAGGGAATCATCAACCATAGAGCAGGACTACGAGGGGTAGACGGTCAACTTGCAGGATGACTCCATGGGCTGGAGAGGCGTCAGATGAGTTGGTGCCGTTCCTTAGATTTGAGGGTTTTCAAGCCCGTTACTAGAATATCAAGAAGCAGTCCGCCTCCCTTAACGAGGCATGCCGTGGTCGTTCATAAATGGATCTCCTAAGCAAACTTAAGCTCCGTCTGAGTCAGGAGGGAAAGCCAGCTTATCTTCAGAGTCCTCAATTAACGAGGAGCCTTTAAGCAAAGTGAATTAGACATAAGTTTATCGCAGATGCTCTAAATGCCCACCCGGTACACTCCGCAGCTTCTTGCCCTAGTTGGGATTTTGTCTTTTGGCCGCTCACATTCCAGGTGGAGCTTAAGCTCCTCTTTTCGCGTCAAGAGGCCAACAGTAAAGCCTCTTGATGTAGTAGCATATGACAAAGAGACTTTGGATATGATTCTCCGTATGAACAGCACAACACTACACTTTCCTGGAAATTGTGCAGGTCGAGCAGCCTCGGCCATTCCCCCTTTCAATTTCTAGCAGGGTAAAAGACACCTTCAGCCTCAACTCGTCCTTTTGCATACAGTAGAAATGCTGGTACTTTCTCGAGCTCAGGCACAGAGGGTCACTTTGCTTCTGCCTCTGCCCAAAATGGCCACATGCCTATGGAGAAGGGGTCTCCAATACCTGTTTGTTGCAAGCCCCCAAAATGCATGCGCAAGTATTTGCGTTGGCATGGGCAAAGCCAAGGGGAAAGAGCTCCAGGGGAGTTCGCTGAAGCAGGGCTCTTGAAGGCGACAAGCAGTTTTCTTTGCCCGCGCGTCAAGGTAGCTGCCTGCTTCGGGGCGAAGCTTCGGGGGCATTTTCATTAAAGGCCATTTCCCAAGGCTCAGCTCCCGGGGAAAAGTGTGTTAGTGTCGGGTGGACAAGAGTCAAAAGAAATGATTTCAAATGCTTTTCTTTGCTGGGCCGAAGCCCCGCTAGGCCAGCCCCTCCCCCCCGGGCCCAGGCGCCCTCGCGCAGCCAGGCCTCTCAAGGTCGACACTCACCTCCACTTACGCATGCAGAGTCTTCGCCGCTGGCTGCAGGCGGAAGGAAGCCAGGGGATATCTCTTGGCTCAGGCTTCTGCGAAACGGAGGAAGAGTGACCAGGAAGGCGCCCTGCAGATTAAAAGAGTTGCTAACTAGGCAAAGTGGCTGAAGTCGGGAGGAAGCTGGCCAGTTTAAGCTGAAAGAAAATGGTCTGGGATGCTTAGGTTCCGGCTGAATGTTACCGAGACCTAAACAGTGGGGAAGAACTGAAGTAATAGTACTTTTCTCTGTTTAAGTTTGATTTCAGTGACTGATGCATGGATGAACAGATGTCCAGGGGAGTAGCAGACAAATGCATAGGAGGATGCCACGGGGTGATTGCGCCCAAGCTGAAACTGGATGTAGGGATAAGGCTTTCGCGCTGCTTGTTGGCTCTCCTGACAGCAGAATTTAAAAGTTAGAAGTCTTTTTACTTGTTTCTGCATGCCTGATGCATTCGGGTGGGACTATTTGTGAGCCAGTAAGCCCACAGCAGGGATGCAGCTCCGGGGCCAGTGGCTGTAGGGAGTCTGTTGCCAGTGGAACCCTCGAACCTGCACAGGGTTACCTGCACAGGGTTTCTTTTAGTATACAATGGGCTCAACAAGGACCAATGCAGCCAGACGGCAAAAACAAAACTTCATTGGAAATATTCACAAAGCACTTCAGCGGTAAACTTGAACTTAGACTGATGGGAGTACTCAATGCGTTCTGAGCAATCATGACGAATCTATAGCTTTATTTATAGGGATTGATAATAGCAGCTGAGGGCGTGTTGAAAGAATGTACACGATTTCTTGATAAAGCACTGGAGAGATTATAGACAAACCAAATATTAACTAAAACTGCGAAGTGCAAATTGGCACGGCAAAAGGCTGAGTGTGTGGGGTTCTCCACTTGGGCAAAAGATGTGCATTCAGCTCGGGAAAAGGACAAAGATTGCTTTGCGTGGCTTGTTCAGCTATACAATGCTTTCTCAAGGTAGAAATGTAAATTGGGCAAGAAATAGCTCTCAGATATGCAGCTCTTGCACATCCGCTGAGGCCAAGCAGTTGTTCGTTCTGTCTTTAAACACTAAAAGACTACGTAGACACTTCGGTACAAAGGTACGTTCAGCGCAGATCTCCGAAGGCGCTTTATCTTGAGTAAAGCAGCAGATACAGAAGTTCATTTTGCCCTCAGAATGGTGAGCAACTGTATCAGGACTTCAGTGGATCTACTCTTGAGCCACTTGCTATTCGAGCAGTGGCTAATAGTTCTTTCAAAATGCTCCTTTAATCTCTCAAGGCGTCTGTGGATGTGGCACCGCAGCAGTTCTTGAATTTCACTTATGGCACGAGGCTTCTTTTCCAAATTTTAGGAGTTATTCTTTAGAAGCTCTTTGACTTTTACCTAAAGCCTCGAAAGGACAGCCAACAAGTCCAAAGCTATGATCTACACAAACCTAAATACTTGCATCAAGGCATTTTAAAGTCAGTTGCTTGGGTGTGAAAGCAGCAAGAAACGGACACTTGTTGCTTTTGGTGGCAACAGGCCAGGGAATGGAACACTCACATACGTGGTCTCGCGCTCCTGTGACGCAGAAATGTCGCTTAGAGATTTACTGAGGTGGGCTTGTACACTAAATTGAATTATTTGAGCTTATTTAAAAGGAAATAATTATTTCCTTTTAAATAAGCTCTGAAGCACATGCTCAGCAAGCTGGTAGGAACCGAAAAACATGGAATCCAACAGTTGCAGCTCTTGCGATCACAAGTCTAATAACCAGACTCTGCTTCGCGGGTGCTCTTGTTGTTATATTTTTTAAAGCTAATTAAACATATTTTTGCATTTTTGAAACTGTCTGCTGCAACTTACCGTTTTGCTTTTCTGAGAAGACTGAATTCGATGCTCGGATCGTTGCTGCATTGAGACTCTGCACGATCTCGCCTGAGCGCTGCTTCGACTGTTCAAAACAAATGCCTAGGGGCAAATAATTAACATACTAAATAGATTCCAAACACAATTACAAATATGCTTATGTGACCATTTGACCGGTGGACCACCGACTGCAGCAACAGGAGCTACTGGGGCTGCAAAGCCATCCACTGCAACACGAGCTTCAGGCTCTATTCCGCAGCAGCAGAAGCTGCAGCAGCAGCAGAAGCAACACGTTCTGCAGCACCAGCTCCACAACAAGCCTGAGCAGGAATAGTTCCCGCTGCAGCATCGGCGGAAGCTGAATGCGCTCTGGAGAGGGGGCAGGGTGGAGGCAGCAACAACAGCAGCAGCAGCAGCACGTGCATCAGCAGGTGGTGAAGCACTAATAACGGCACTAGTGGGCACAGCGACAGCAGCAGCAGCAGCAGCAGCAGCGGCAACAGGAGAGGCCTTGGCAACAATGCGGCAGTGAAAATGCTGCGGTAGCAGAGGCCACAGCAGCAGCAGCAGCAGCAGTAGCAGCGGGAGCGCCAGCAACTGCAACAGCCTCCGTAGCAGGAGGGTTTTTTGGTGCCTTTTTTTAATGCAGCAGCAGCAGCAGCAGCAGCTGCAGCAGCAACGACAGAAGTGGCAGAGCAGCAGCGGCAGCAGCAGCTGGGAATCTGCTCTTTTTTCAGTTTTCCCCGGAGAACGCACGGACTTTTTAAAGGCTTTTTGGAAAGACAGACGGGCAAGCTTTAGGGTTTAGGGTTTAGGCCTTGGGAGCTAGGGTTTAGGGTTTAGGAGCCAGGATGCCTCGGTGTTCTCGGGCGGGAGTTATTTTGTCTCGCGTCGGCCTAGTGGGCAGTTTGCTGCTGCTGGTTACTCTTGGTAAGAAAAAGGACTTTTTTTGTTTGTCTTTTCTTTATATTTCCTTTAATTCTCTTTGTAATACAAATGCATTAGAAAGAACTTGTAGCTGCTGCGGCTGCATTGGTCCATCTGCAGGTAGCGTGGCAGCTAGCTAGCTGGCTAGCTAGCTAGCTAGCTAGCTGTTGAGCTGTTTGATATGTCAGTTGTGTTGCTCTCTGCCTGCGTAGCTGACCCGTAGCTGTCCCAGCCAGCTAGCTAGCCGGGCGTTTAGCTATCTAACTATCTGGACTCGAGCCTCGCGAATTAAAGGGCAAGCTTTCGAAATAAGCAGCTAGCTAGCTAGCTAGCTAGCTAGCCATCTTCGAGAAACGCGTGCGTGTTGTTGTGTCTCAGGCTTGCTGTGGTGGTTCCAAGAGAAGCTCCTTTTTTTCCCTCAAAGTCAGCAGGGGCTGAAGAGCATTCATTTCGTTTAAATTGTTTTAATTTATTTTCCAATTACTTTCTTTGGACTTGTTCTTCTCTTTCCCCTTTTACTATTTTTGCTTATATTGGTGCAGCCTGCACTGTGCGATTTCGTGCCCCTTCCGCTGCTGTGGCTAGCTCGCTGGCTAGCTAGCTAGCTAGCGAGCTAGCTAGCTAGGCACAGCAACTGGATGACGCGCTGGCGAGCAAGCCAGATAGCCATGTCAGCTAGTTGTGCTGCTAGCTGGCCAGCCAGATCAGCTAGATAGCCAGCTAGCTAGCCAGCTGACTGCGCCTGCCAGTGATACAGCAGCTAGCCGCAGCGGCTGCTGGCTAGCCATGCAACACAATAGCCAGCTAGCTACACAGCCAGCAGCTGTGTGCTTCTGCCTTTTACAGCTTTTCACATTTTCATTGTAGCTTTGTCGATTGTTCGTTGTTTGTTTATCTTATTCTTGCTTTTCTAGTTTTTAGTTTGTTTTCTTTGTTCGTTATTTGTGTTGTAATTGGTTTCTTTCTGTTTATTTTATTATTATTTTTTTCCTGTTTGCCTTTTGCAGTTCCTTTCGAGTACAGGACCCCCAAAGAAAACCCTCGCGGTCTACGCAGCCCGGCAGAATGGGGTGGGTTGTGGGTCGAGGGTTTAGGGTTTAGGGTTTAGGGTTTAGTGTTTAGACAGGACTTGATGCTTGTGGGTTGGGGTTCAGGGCTAAGGAACGCTGAGGGTTTTGGCTTTGGGAGCGGATCCAAGGGTTTAGGGTTTAGGGTTTAGGGTTTGCGCAGGCTATAAGTACGACGATGTTGAGCTGACAACTAGGGACAATTTAAAGCTGCACTGTTGGCTGCTGCTAAACCCTAAACCCCAGGAGGTTCCTACTTTTATATTCTTTCACGGAAATGCCTCAAGTAAGACACATTTTATGAATGCTTACGTTTTTCCTGATAAACATATAAATTCATGTGAACGCATGCATATAAATGTATATATATATATATATATATGTACAAATAGAGATATTTATGCATCTTTCCGTGCATCAAAATGCAGTCCTATTGTTAGATGTATATTTCCATCTGTCTACATAAGCATCGGTATACATGTGATTGTATATAATATATACAAATTCTATATAGAGTTCATATCCACATATGCACATATTTATTTGCAAATATATATACTATATATTTACGCATCTCTATACAAATACATATAGTGATTTTTTTGCATTTGTGCATACTTCGCATATACTGTATGCAAAAGCACATATGGAAATTGTGTTGTCTTGTAGTATTATGCTTGAACTATGTTTACAACTATATTTAATATTATACATATATATACATATATATAGGAATATTGTTACATTTATACATGCGCATATGTCTATATTTAGTAATTATATGTATATATGTGTGAATTGCTGTTTCATTGAGTTTGTTGCATCCTTAGGGTTTAGGTCTTTTGGGTCTAGGGTTTTACTTTGATTCATATTTGGGCTTGCTTAGTTGAGCATTCATTGGTGGTTTTGGGGGTTTAGTCCTGATTTCGGGTGTACGTACAGCTCTTATTTGACGTGGTTGGTCTGCCTTTTCGTTTCTCATTGGCATTAATCAAAACGTTTCTTTTGGAATTTTTTCCTTTTTGCAATTTTCTTTTGCTTTCAAGACGAACTCGCCGGCGCCTACTATCATGTTCATTCTACTCTTGAATTGTTTTGTTAATTGCTTTTCTAATCGGCAGTTTATTTGCTTTTTTTGTTTTGCATCTTTTGCAGACTTGGGATTCCACATGCCCCACGCAGACTTCGTGGCGGGCGGCGTGGGGGCAAATGTGCTGGTAGTAGACTACAGGGGGTGAGGAGGCACAAATACAGGGAGCGGGGAGGATAAATCCACCAATGTCTTTAGTGTCATTATTCAATTCAGCTTTCAATTTGTTGGATTATCATGCACCATCTAATTGTTTCAGTTTGGCGTTTCTCGGCTTCTATTGCCACCGCAGGCGCATGCGCATTTTAGCCTTCAAAATTAATTCATTTTGAGTTTAGGGAAGCATTCAGTTTGGTTTCTTTTGAAAGAAAAGGTGCAGAGGCAAATGCTGAAGTTTAGGTTTTTGGGCTTTTGCTTCTGAAGTTGCTGTTTCTAAGGTCTTGCTGCTGCTGCTGCTGCTGCTGCAGCTGTTGCAATGGCAGCAGTAGTCAGCGGGCATAAAGGTCTACTCAACTGGACTTGGGAATGAGGCGGAGTCAGGAGAAACGGGAAATGTTTTTATTTGTTTTTGCAGATTTGGAAACAGCCAGGGCACCCCTACAGAAAAGGGTGTATATACAGATGCGGATGCTGCGCTGGACTACATTTTGCAGTGTGAAAAAGTAAACAACAAAAATGTTTTTCTGTTTGGCCACAGTTTAGGCGGCGCTGTTGCCATTGACCTGGCAAGCCGCAGAGGAGATGAGGTGCGCAGGGCTTAGGGTTTAGGGCTTAGGGTTTAGGGTTTAGCGTTTGGGTTCTGTCTGAGTTTTAGTGAGGAGGCCGCAACCTCGGCTGCGACTCCGGCTTTTGATTGCTCGGCGTGTTCTTTTTTCCGTTGATGACGAATTTTCTTTTTAGATTTAATCTTATTCTCTTGTTCATTTTGCTGCTTCTTCTCCAGATTACCGGGGTAGTTGTTGAAAACACCTTCACTTCCCTCCGAGGTGCTCTGCACGATTTGCTGCCGTTTACAAAAAACGTGACTTGGATATTAAATGTGATACAGGTAAGTGCGCGAGGGTTTAGGATTTTGAGTTAAACCCTTAGGGTTTATGGTTTAGGGCTCGGGCTGTTTGTTCAAGTTGGTGCTGGCTCCGCTTGGTTATGCGGCGTTTCGAGTCAGGGGTTTAGGGTTTAGGGTTTAGGGTTTGGGATTTGCGCAGCGCATACAACTAGCGAGCATCGACAAAGTGCGTTCGCTGAAAGTCCCAATTTTGTTCGCTTCGGGAACTGATGATGAGTTGATTCCTCCTAGCCATTCTGAGAAGCTCTACGAGGTAAGGCAGTGGTAGAAATAGAAACAAGTAAAACTTTTAATAAAAGTAACTATAATAATAGTACTAATGGTGCATTTACAATGAAGTATTAGTGGAGTAGAAATGGTTAAAAAAATGTGCGATGAGCTGGTCCCTTTCCGCTCTTCAGATGAGCTCTAGATGATGCACTTAAGTCAAAGAACGTGAGAACATGATTAATAGCAGCAACACAATTGAATAAACAAAGAATATAATAATGATAATGATAATAGCAAAAGTAACATTGCAGGCATGGTAAAGTGGTAATGAAGTAGCGCTGAGGGGGTATTATGAGTAGAAATCGTAGGAAAGATGGCATGGCTCTTTAGCGATATCCCACAAGTGCCACTAAAGGGGCCAAAGCGTAGGGACCTCCTCCTGAGGGCCTCCTTTTGGGGGGCCCCCCTCTAGGGGTCCCTCTAAAGGGGCCCCCTAGAGGGGCCCCCCTTTAGGGTCTGGGGTTCTTTCTGTGAAATTAAGTCAACTTGCAAACCGCCGCCAGACAAGGCTCTCCTTACTCAGCTTGGAAGGCAAAAAATAAATTCTTTATCCTGGCTGTCTGTTATTAAAGAGCAAATCTGTTTGTATGCATTTATACAATATTCAAACGCTTCCAAATCCACTAATATACATGGATATATAGAACACTGTGTGGGTCAAATGTGCAAAAATAGACGTCTTATCTGTATATTCTCCGCCCAGTTTCGTAGATTTTTCGGTGTATGCACGTTGTAGCTGTGCGGTTTTATTATACTTATGAATCTTTTGTTTCATTTTTAATCTAATTTTCATATTTCTGTCTCCTTTTTTGCCTGCAGGAGTGCGGGGCGAACACGAAATGGAGAGTTGAAATCCGGAAGGGCACCCACAACAACACTTACGGGGTTGGGGGCGAGAAGTACGCGGCTTTTATAAAGGAATTCATAGCAACAGCAACAAAGGCAACAGCAAGAGCAAAAGCTGCAGCACCAGCAGCGGCAAAAGAAGAGCAGCAGCAAGATCTCGAAGACGCAGGTCAGCTCTGTGGCAATAAAAGAAACCAGCAGCAAGCACGAGCCCTGCGCGGCGGGTGGCGCATGGACGCACTTCACCTTGGTGCTGCTGCTGTTGCTGCTGCTGCTGCTACTGCTGCTACTGCAGAAGCTCGTTGTTAGCAGCGATGGGTTTATGGATACTTGTGTATGCTTTTGTTTCGGTGTTTGCTATGACGCACTGTGGGCTGTACTTTGGAAATGTAGGTTTAGGGCTCATGGCGAATGCCAGTTTTTAGTCTTTATTTCTGTTGATAGTGATTCCCCTGAATGCAGGCACCTCCACAAAGGCGCTCGCGGGGTCAGAGCTTGCCGAAAGTAGCAGCAGCAGCAGCAGCACTCGCAGCAGCACCCCAGAAGCACCAGAAGCAGACACAAAAGCGGAGCCAGGGGGAGCGGAAACAGGAGCGGCTGCTTCAACATCAGGGACTGATGTGGCAGGAGCAGGTATACAAACAGCAGCAACAGGTGCAGCCCCAGCAACAGCAGCAGAAGCGCCGCAGATCGAGTCGCTGCTGCTGGCTGGGCTAATCTCAGGTCTGCTGCTGGTGTTGCTCAACCGCCGGATGCAGAAGCAGCGGAGCAGCAGCAGCAACAGCAGCAGCAGCAGAGCGAGCCAGTCAGCTTCCAATAATGCTATTAGTGATGACAGTCAGTGGGAAGAACAGTCAAGCAGTAGATACACCTCAAAAGGAACAGACGAAGCTCTGGTGCTGCTGGAGCCAGCTGTGTCTGAGAGCAGCTTGTACTAATTGTCGCAGCTGCCAATATTCCGTGGTGTGATTAAGGTAGTTCCTATTATTTTTTTATTTCTTACTATCGCCACTACTACTAGTTTGTTGCTTCCCAGCAGCAAAAAGCTGTTGGGCGGCAGCTTTTTGCTGCTAAGGCTCTCGAGTGCTCTTTTTTGTTTCTTTTTTCCCTTTTTGCTTTGGACCCGGCGTGGCTAAGTGACCGACCGACGCTAAAGACTCACCGTTCACCCTTTTTTAAAAGTTTCCCTGTTTAGGATTTCAGATATTAATTCAGAATTTTTCGTCGCTTTAGTGTCAGCCTCAACTGCCGCTTCGGCGTTGCCCAGCTACCTACTTGTCCTGGCGGCGCCGCCTTAGAACTTTTTGTGAGTTACAATCAGCTCACATTGCTCCAAATCATATGCTATTAAGTTTGATTCCAATCAGAATATCTTTGCATAATGGTTCCTTTGTGCTGAGGACCCTAGGAGACATTTTCTGCGTTTGTATGGCCGTACCCCGCAGCTGGGGTTCCTCTAGGTTCTTTTATTCTTTTGGCTTAGCAGCAGCTCCAGTTGGTGCAATTGAAATAAAAAGGTTTCATTCCATTTGCTGCATCCTCAGCTGGTCTTATTTGTGGTATTACTGATGAGCAGTAAAAGAAACAGCAACTAGAGCTCGGCCTCAGCAACCCTAAACCCTCTATAGAGTTTAGGTTGGGCCTGAGTTTTAGGGGTGAGCTAGGGTTTACGGGGTCTAGGTTTTAGAAGAAGCTACCCGCCGCAAGCATTCAAGTAAATGCCTTCAAAGAAATGAAATTTAAATGTATGCAAATGCAAAGCCGCAGAAACAACCTACGCATGTCGCTGCGTCCGTGCTGTCTTCTGTAAAGCAGATCCTCTGCTCATATTAATGTATCTATATGCAGTCATATTAATGTATCTATATGCAGAAAGGTAAATATGCACTGAAGTCAATTCGTGTGCATATGAATATGTACACATATATGCGCTGTGTACAATCATATATACACTTGTTTCTGCATGCTCGTTTTAGATACATAGTGCCCATGCCCGCCCGCTATAGTAGTTCTACTGTTGTTTGCTCCACCTATATTTGTGTTTATTTATTCTCTTCTCGATTTTCATTTGTTCTCTTTTCAATTTGCATTTGGTCTTTACATCTGCATCGTTTTCTTGCAAATGTTCTGTTGCTGCCACCATTACGGAATAAACGGCCGCTGCATGTAGCAAGCGCCCAGCGCCCCTTCAGACTCAGGGGGAGGGTACTTGAAATCTGGCCCTGCAGCAGCAGTAGCAGCAGCAGGTGAACTGGGGCTGTCGTAGCAGCAGCAACAACAGGCAGCACTGGGCAGCAGCAGCAGCAGCACAAAAGCCAGAAGCAGCTGCGTAAGTTCCAGCAGCAACACCATTAATAACAGGAGCAGCACGAGCAGCAATGCCTGTATCGACGCAAGCACCGGCGCTTGCAGCAGCAGCAGCAACAGCAGCAGCAACAGTAGCAAAAGCAGCAGCAGCAGCTTTACCTGGGTTAAATCTAAGCCTTGCCCCCATATATAAGGAAATGGCCGGGTGGTAGTCGCCCTCGCTCAGGCCAGAAAATGCCCGAGGCAGTCTGCACGCAGAGGCTAAAATGACTTTTGTTGTTAGTGCTAACAATTTATAAATAAGAATTTATATTTTAACACATTTTTAATATTTTCACTCACTTCTTGCCATTCAAGAAAAAGTCTATCCAAGAAACTGCCGCTGAGCTCCTCCGGGGTTGCGGCGGGGTCTCCGGGCAGCAGAGGATGCCGGCTGCAGCAGCAGGCACAAACCCTAAGCCCCAAACCCTAAACCCTAGTGCTGAAGCTCTAAAACCCTACGGAGAGGCTGCGCAGTGGCTTTCGTGGCCTTGCTGGCCGCCGCCTGCTATATCAACGCCCACTGCTGCCGCCGGTAGTAATGCCCTGCCATTCCTGCTGCTGCTGCTGCTGCTACAGCTATTGCTGCTTTTAGCACAACTATTGCTGCAGCTGCTTCTGATGCTCGTACTGCTAAAGCGTAGTTGCTGCTGCTGCGGGCACTGTTGCTGCGGGCACTGTTGCCGTCGCTTCAGTAGTTTCTGCTGCTGCTGTTGCTGCTGGTGCTAATCCTGCTGTTGCTGCTGCTGCTGCTGCTGCTTGCCTAGTAAGAACTCGTAGAGTTTGCTGTCTTCGCGAGGGTCTGGCGGCCACTCGGCGGGCTCAGGAATGCAGATGCAGCAGCCTATTACGTCTCCTACTTCTGCAGCCGCAGGCAACTGAAAGGATATGAATAGATTATCGAAACAAATACAAATACCGCGCAAGAACAATAATTTTAAATACAAGAAGCACAAATGAGCGTAAAGAACTGGAATAAATGTAAATGCAATAATCATAAACAATTATAAATCCAAGAAACGCAGACAAGCGCAAGGAATGTACATTTGTAGGTGCAGCCGCATAGGCCGTCTGTGGCACGCCTGTGCTACGGAGCAGCAGCTTTTGCGTCTTTCTAAGGGTTTAGGGCTTAGGGTTTAGGGTTTGGGGTTGAAGCTAATATCTAGTATAGGTATTCATTAGCAGTAGCTGCCTTTTGGTCTGGCTATAGTGAACTCGCTGTGAGATTCATTCTACAGGTCCCAAGCCCAGGGTTTAGGGTTTGGGGTTTCTCACTGATATTTACGTCGCTCAAAAGCTGCTCCCTCCTGGCCTCATGCACAACAGAAACTTTGTCGAAGTCAGAAATGGCGTAAGAGAAAGAGTTGCTGCCGATGGGAAGGTCAAAGCGTTGGTACCGGCACGCCCAGCCGACTCTGCAGCGCAAACCCTAAACCCTAAACCCTAAACCCTAAACCTCCAAATTGGAGCGTGAAATCTTTTGTGCTGCCCCCTATCCTCCCTAGAATTCGCAAACCCTTCATAAACTCCTAGCCGTTCCCCTGAGGCTTGCGCGAGTTCGCCGGGGTTTCCTCAGGTAGGGCTTTACGGTTTAGGGTTTAGGGTTTAGGGTTTGGCTGCTGGCCTGAAGTAAGGGTGGACCCTGGGCTGCATGTCCGGGGGATAACCGGCAAAATGCAAAGTATCTGTTGTGGGGCTGAGGGCTTCAACCTCGAAGAAGTAGCAGCCGCTGCTGCATGCATGCGTGGCGAAAACACTTGACCAGCCCTAACCCGGAACAGAAACACCTTTGGAATAAAAAATTAACTTAAAATGTTTATAAAAAATATATTTTACATAAATATAGTGTGCAGTTAGCGAGCACCTGTATGGATATCGACCCACTTTAAATGTTCATGAACATGTACACTTCTATGATGAAACATGAATATTCCACCGATGTATGGTAAATACGAAGACAATATTGCATTGGACTTAATGCATAAATGCCTAATTATATGTTTTTTGATATTTATGTAGTACAAGCCTGTGCAGGAGCTGTGCATGCAGGCTACAGTCTCACTAAATGCAGTAAGCAGCAAAGCAACGGCAGCGATCAGCAGCGGCCGCAGCAGCAGCAGTAGCACCACCATCAGCAGCAGCAGCACAGCATCAGCAGCAAGGCACTCGTAGCGAAGCAGCAGCAACAGCAGCAAGGCATCAGCAACAATGCAGCAGCAGCAACGCAGCAGCAGCAGCAGCAGCACCTTGTGTCCTTCGCAAATTAGTCTGTCTTGGTCAAGTTTAATTCTTCTGTCGCGGTAGCGCTCAGACAGCACCACTGAAGGAAAGTCATCTGCGCATCACAGAACAACAACAGATTAATTAAACAATTAATTAATTACCAATTTGGATTATCAATTAATTAAAATATTAATTAATTTCCTGATTGATTAATTGTTTATTAACCAGCTGGCCAATTGGTTGATCAATCACTTAATCCATTTACTGGCTAGTCAAGGAATCACTAACTGAGGTCACCGTGGCTGCTGCTGCTGATGAGTGACACTAGCCTTATTTGCTGCTGCTGCTGCTGCTGCTGCTGCTGCTGCTGCTGCTAGCGAGTGGACCCTAACAACATTTGCTACTGCTGCCTCTACTGCTGCTGCTGGTACCGCTACTGCTGCTGCTGCGAGTGATCCTGTTTCTGGTGCTCCTACTGCTGCTGCTGCTCCTAGTGATGCTCCTGCTACTGCTACTACTCCTGCTGCTACTCCTGCTGCTGCTCCTGCTGCTACTTCTGCTGCTGCTCCTGCTGCTGCTCCTGCTGCTACTCCTGCTGCTGCTGCTGCTGCTGCTGCTGCTGCTGCTGGTACCTCTGGCTAAAGACAGCGGGGGCAGCTTGGCCCTCCTGAGGGTTTCCTCCAACTGCGACCTTTCCTTCGCCCCGTGGGGCACAATGCAGTGCGTCCCATGTCGGCCGTGCTGGTCGTGCGGGTGCAGCTCCCCAGACATCGCTGCTGCTGCTGCTGCTGCTGCTGCTGCTGCTGCTGCTGCTGCTGGGAGTGGCGGTGGTGGAGGTGGTGCTGCTGCTGCGGGCGATGGTGGTTTCGCTGCTGCGCCGGGTAATGGCTGTGCTGCTGGTAACGGTCGTGGTGCTGCTGCTGCTGCTGCTAGTAAGTATGATGGTGGTGCTGCTGCTGCCGCTCCTTTTGCTGCTGCGGCGATGAGGCTGCTGTGGCCGCTGCTTCTGCTTTTGCTGCTGCTGCTGCTGCTTCTGCGGAGGAGCACAAAGACGATAATGCGCTGGTCCTAATGCAGCCTCTGCCCGTGGCACTGCTGCTGCAGCGCTGGCAGCAGCTGCTGCCGATTCCGCAGCAGGAGTTGCTGCTGCTGTTCTTTTCGGTGCTTCACAGCTTTGCTTCGAAAGCAGCGCTCCCAGACCTGCTGCTGCTGCTGCTGTTCGAAAGAAGCAGCAAGGCGTTGTTGCTGCTCTTGCTGCTGTGGCACCAGTTTTTCCGTGCCCTTACTGCCACTGCTTTTACCGCTGCTGCTGGTGCTGCTGCTGCTTCGGTTTTAACAGACTCCCACGAGGCCCCGCTGCAATGGGAGTAGTTGTCATAATCGGGCACTCTTATTGTTGCTGCTGCATCTCTCTGCTGCTGCTGCTATTGCTGCTGCTGCTGTTATTGCTGCTACTACTGCTGCTGCTGCTGCTGTAGCATCTTTGCTGGACTCGGCGTGAACAGTCAAGGACTCGACAAGACATTTCGGGAGCTGAGTCTGTCTCCCCATTCGCATTTGTCTCAAATAATTAAAAACAAAGATAAATTGAACATAATTAAATTTTCAAATAACCCATTAATACGTACTTAGACCATAATTGCCTCCACCGCAGCAAGGCTTCATGGGGGCCCCCAGGGGGCCCCCCGTAGGCAGCAGCCAGCAGGGCCCCCTGCAGTGCAGCTCCGTAGCTGCTCTACGGGTAAAAATAGTTTTTTTTTGTTTAATTAAAAGTTGCATTTGAATTTATAGTGCTGCAGTTGCACTCCTAAGTGGCCTAGGGGCTTCTTCGCGGGCCCAGGCCTAGGGTTTAGGGTTTAGGGTCGAGGGTTTAGGGTTTGGCAAGATGGAGGACTGGAGAGGCTACGCCGCAGAGGGACGGCCAGACTCATCGCCGTCTTCTCTACTTGATGGGGGGGCCTCTGATGTTGCTTCGTACACTCAGCGCTCTCAGGCTGCTGATTATCTCTACTTCTCCCAACAGCAGCAGCAGCAGCAGCAGCAGCAACAGCAGCAGCAGTATGCGCAGCAGCCGATGTACGCCACGCAGCAGCCTCCCGGCTACCCCACTCCGCAAGGTGAGTCTGCGTTGCTGCTGCTGCTGCTCCACAGCACAGCCCCCAGCCTCTTCTTATGCCGGCTCATCTAGCTAGTCAGCTAGCTGCTTCTGCATCCAGCTAGCTGCTGCTACGACTCTGCTGCTGCTGCTACTGCTGCTGCTGCCCAGGGCAAGGGCTGCAGGACCCGCAGCAAACACTAGAGATGGCGGACTACATGGAGAGGGAGCAGCAGCGCGAGCGGGAGATCGCCAGAAAGTACGTTTGAGTTTCTTTTTGCAATTTAAGTATTTATTTGCTTTATTATGTCAAAAATTTCACCTGTGGATGCCATTTTATTCAGATATTTCGAAAATTTTCGTCTTAATTTGCTGTCAAGGAGCTCGATGCATGATCTTCTGAGGTGTACAGCCACAGCGATCTTGCTCGCTCTTGTGCAAGGCTGCTGCCCTCCAGTTCAAGACAGTTGTTGTTTGATTATAAACGTGTTTATATTAGTTGAATTTAGAAGTGTCAAATTCCTTTGGGAGCTGCTGTGTGGTTCTACCCACATGCATGCGCCTGCGCTGCTGCTGCTGCTGCTGCTGCTGCTGCTGCTGGTTTGGGGTGTACAGACAACAAACAGCCCTGCGGCGCGGGCTGCTCTCTGTCTCAGAGCTGGAGGACTGGATGAGTGAAGATTGTCCACAGCTGGATCGCCAAACTTTGATAAGGTTCCCTGCAGAGGTGGCTGAGACGCTGCGCCAGCGGCTGCACAATGCTGCTGCTGCTGCTGCTGCTGCTGCAGCAGAAGGCACTGAGCCTCCCGAGCCAGGAGCTGCAGCACTTGGACTCACAATCATACCGAGGCCTGACTACAACTTCAGAGCCTTCGACGTGAAAGTCAGCCCTCGTAGCCCACCTCCGTAGCTAGCTAGCCAGCTAGCTAGAGATAGTTAGCCGCCATTTAGGCGTTTAAGTGTTAGCTAGCCAATTAGGTAGCTTTCCGCGAGCCACTGGCGAGCTAGCTAGCCATATAGCTAACTAAGCAAGTAGTTTAGGGCTACAAACGATTAATGCTGTGTTACTTGGCTGCTTTCATATCTGTGTGCATGCATGTGCCTTGTGCTTGTTTTCCTTTTCCTGCTTTTTATTTCTTTTATATTTATTATTTGTTATTCATTATTTATTCTTTTGTCGGTTTTCACAGCTATCGGGATACCGCGGGCGCCTTCGCGGAATCTTGGTGGAGTTGCCAACGCTGATCGAAACGTATAAGTCTATTGACTCTGACATTTTATTTAAATCAGGTGATAGTCTTTCTTTTCATTTTATTTAGCATTTTTTTTTTCACTTTTGCGCAGTCTGAATTTCACGAGGAGTTGTTCTTGTCCTTTTCCGGTGTATTGGCGGCCACTAGCTTGTTCGCTGCATATTTATCTTCAGAATATTTTAGTTTTGTTATTTGCATTTCATTTGCAACTCGCTTTGGTTTTTATGTGCTAAGTTATTTCTTTGTGGCTCAAAGGTGCGAACACTCTGGCAGTCTGCATGCAAGTGGCTGGCTTTTCTCTGTGGCTCTTTATGCGCACGTTATTGCAGCAGATGGCGAGCTGCTGATTCTACCAGGCTGCCGCAAACCCTAAACCCTAAACCCTGAAATGGAGGTTTTCGTTGCTGTTCAGGCGACGTGTGCCAAATGCTGTACGTGTTTGACCCACAAGTGAACAACCTCGATCTAGCCAACCTCTGCGACAAGCAGCAGTGGGAGTGGCGCGCAGGGCTGACGCCTCCCACCCACCGCATTCGCAGCCGCAAATTCAAAAACATAGATCTTTTTGACAGAGAAGAGATTAGAGACGCAGAGCTGGAAGTGCTGCAGGCAAGGAACCAGTAGCAACGCTCTCCCCCGCTGCAGCAGCAACGACCGCTGCAGCGGCAGGTGTATGTCTGGTTAGCTGATGTCTGTAAGGCCCAAACTAGACCGTGCTTGCTGCCTCTGGGGACTTCTGTAGAATGGCTGCATGCCATTTGCTGTGCTCTTGTGGCTTTGTTTTTATTTAATGTTGTAGTTATTTCTGTTTCATTGTTTCTTGTTATTGTAAAATGCTGGTTCAGCTGTTGCATGGGCTGCGCCGCGACACGTACGAAATCGAAGTTCACACGGAACTGGAAATGTTGGAGGCCCGGAAGAAAGAGCAGGAACAGGAGCAGCAGCAGCAGCCACAGCAGCAGCCGCAGCAGGGGCAGCAGCAAGGGAAGCCCGGCACCTCCTCTGAGCCCACCCCGCGGGTAGAACGAGTGGTACTGACCACCGAAGACGTTACAGAGCTGCTCAACTTGGTGGATGAAGATGACGAGTACCTCTCTGACGCCTCCGATATTTTGTTTTCGATTCAGTCGGACAGTGTTTCTGTGCCTGGCGCAGGTAATTTTTTTGGATTCCTTTGCTTGCTCTTCGCCTGGAGTTCTGTAGCTCAGTCCTAAGCCAGGAGAATACAGAGCAACAGAAGGAGCAAATAGTTCTTTTTCGGCTGTTGAGGCTGCATGCGCGCAGATGCAACAGGACGGCCTAGACGAGGGAAAGGGGGGGCCCCTGGGGGCCTTCCACGGTTATCGGCAGGGGGACCCGGGGGCCCCCAAGAAACCGATACATCTCAGACTGCCATTTTGACCCCTAGCTCTCAGATGCAGCTGGAGTTGACTCAGCAGCAGCAGCAGCAGATGTTGCTGGAGCAGCAACAGCAACAGTTGCTGCAAGGGATCCCAGAAGGCCTAGGCGTTCAACCTGACGTAAACGATGAGGAAGAGCGCGAGCGATTGAGACTTCGCAAGGAGCGTAGAAAGCAAAAGAAAGACAGGAAACGGGCAAGAAGAGAGCAGAAGCTGCAACAGCAGCAGCAGCAGCAGCAAACAGCCATGGGGCAAGGCCCACCAACAGGATCTATAGAAGGCCAAGGGGTCCCTCCACAGCAAACCATGTTGCCACAGGAGGGCCCTCAGGGGCCCCCTGGAGAAGAAGCATCTGCAGTTGCCGGCAATGATGAGGCCGACTTTGATGCTCTGAGTTCACTAGGCAGTGCAGACGGCCACTGAAAAATGACAAAGTGGCCAGTTATGGAAGAAACTGGCATTTACATACCATAGGCTTTTTTTTGGTGGCTGTTCATTTTATGTATTATGCGTATCTGTATATGCACTTTATACATGTCTGTCTCCTTGTGTTATTATTTCTGCAGTATACGTGCATTGTGTTTTCTTTGCATTTCGAAGCAGAGGAGGCAAGCGCTCCAGGTTTCACCTCTTTGTAGGACCAATTCTCTTTAATCTGTACTTGTAGGCGTTCAGTGACAATTTCACGCAAAAACGGCAAGTGTCGCTGCACGAGGCTGAAAGTCGGACCAGCTGCCTGCAAAGCCAGCTCTTGGTTCATATGTGCCCTACGTATTAGATATTAGAAATGAAGAGTTTTATGTTTGTAAAGATATAAATATTAAGATATATTTGCATTATCCCTGCTACATGGAGCCGGAATTTGGCATTTAAATCATAACGAAAAAACGAATTGGTATTTGTGGCCCGCTGCTTGGGGCCATGCTGTCATGTGGGCGTCTTGGCATCTTCGCCCTACACCCTCTAAAGAGTTGCAACCGATAAAGGCACAAACCCCACAGGGTTAGTGGGTTCCGTTATCTTAGTATTTGCAATCAAGCTTCCGTGCTCCTTGCAGATTCTGAAGAACACAAAGCAAACCACAATCAAGAAAGATAACCTGCTGTTTGGTGCTTCTGAGGCTCCATGGTCTGAATACGCTCCACATATCATACTCCTGTTGTAACAGCATTGTGAGGCATACCAGCTACGGGTGCTGCGGCTCCTGCCGCTGCTTCCCCTTGCTCGCCAGTTTGCAGCATCAGGGCAGCCCAGTAGGCTGGATCGAACCTTTGCACGAGGCGCTGCACCTCTTGCCCTGCAGCGTTCACATTGTGGGAACAAAGCGTTTAGCGAACGGTCTTCTGAATGGCCGAATGTAACCACATCAAGATGCTTCATGAAAACAGCTTAGCAGCTGCAGACATGTGAAGGGGCACTGGTTGCAGCGGCAACATTGTGGTGCCTCTGAGCTAATTTCATGTCAATAGCTCAGTCGTCCAACGGCTCACGATAAGTTCTGTATTGGCTGACCTGGTGGAGTGAGCACGCAGAGCTCCTGCGTAAGCTTCTGCTTAGGGTTAGAAGCCGAGCGCAGGGCGTTGACGAGCGACAGGCCGTTGGTAGGCAGCGAAAGGTTCCAATGCGAAAGCATACGGTCGAATGTGGTCCCCGGCGAACTAATTTGTCGGATGAACTCAGCGTAGCGCAGAGCAGCACACAAAGCCGCCACAGATCTATCGGATTTCAACTTCTTGTGAGCTTCCTTAGCCCAAGCTGCCAGCCCCATATCCTGAGACAACCAATTCCTCAGTCCCCCAGCCAACGAGGTCGGGGGCACCCGCCGGCCTGCAACCTTTACCGAGGCTCCAAAAATCGAAGACAGTTCGGCCGCTGCAGCAGGACACGCGGAACAAGCGCACAGTGCAATAGTTCAGCAATGGATACACTCGTAAGGTGAACAGCTATGGACAGAGCAGCGAATAGTGACAGCCGCGGCGTGACGCAAATGCATAGCGAAAAACGCGTACCAATCTTTGAGCACTCTTTGTGAAAACCTGAGGACAGATACAGTAACATCATTGACTAAACCATGACTGAATGCACCACGGAGCTCGTCGCTCTGTTTGACCAGAAGTAAAGTTGAATAAGTTGGACTCTATACCCTAAGCCATAAGCCATTGTTTGTGTACGGTGTATCCCCTTGAGTTTATGTGTTTGGCTTACGCATCTTTTTAGCTGCTGCTCTTGAAAGCCCGCCAAGTGCCAGCAAGAATGGGGAGCTTATATCTGGGTTCCTACGGAGAATTATGCACTTAGCGTTCTGCAAGGACCTTCCCAAGACCTCGCCTGCGGCGCAGACCTCTACAGCTGTTGCTTCTTTCTCAGCTGCTTGTAGCAACGGCTGAGCACCTCCAAGCAGCCGGTGGGATATGGCTGCCGCCTGCAGGTTTAGCTGCACGCTCTTTGTTAGGAGTGAAGCCGCTGCAAATCAAAAGATCGAAGGCAACTTAAGTCAAGTAGTTGTCTCTCTACGTTTTAAGAAACGCTGGCACGAGGAAGTTAACAAATCCTAACGAGTCAAGCATATACTCACGTGTTGCGGAGGCCAGTGGGGCGCCGCCGTCGATCTCATTCGCTGAATTTCGAGAACAGCATTGAACAGGCAAAAGCTATTGAATAGTTTTCTGTTCTCTTTTAATTTTACAGACGACCATGCCATAACAGTTAAAAGGCTAAGCATTTCGTTGTCCGTAACAACTTAAATTTGAGCACAATTTGTGGTACAATATTTAGAAGCAACTGCGCATGTAGAATCGTGTGCAGCTTATCTAGAACAAACTTTGACGAAATGGCTACTTGTTATTTTCCGTTGTGAGTGGGTCTTACCCCATAACGTTTTCTTGTACACAGACGCGCATATATCCTTGCTCATTTCAATAGATGCAGCCAGCCTCTGTTGCTCCTCTCCCGATGCAAGTTGCAGAGCGGGTATGTGTTTAGCTGCAACAGAGAATATCACACTAGGACAGTAGCATTTCCAGTCGTCGTCGCCGAGCAGCGAAGTTCCCCAAAACCCAATCAGCATCCAGCAAAGTTTTCAGTTGGGCAAAAAGGAAAGCAGCAGGTCTTCGCTCACCGCAAGTGACGCATAAAGCCAGACGAAACTGCTGCATCGAAATATCCTTTTGGTCAATCTGAAGTTCTTTCCGCGTCTCCCGATAGAGCGGTACCGCCATTGCCTCTTCGTGTAGAGTTTTGACATCTTTTATTTCGGCCCCTTGTATGTACTTGTTGTAAAGGCGCACAACTTTCAGACATGCTGAAGCAGAACATACGGAAAAATAGGATGCGCAATGTCTAATATGCGAGAACTTGACGAGGCGAGATTTTATATACGCTGTTGACCTTGCGTTTCTGTTACTCCAAGACACATGGTTAGCATACGAAGAGCCAAAGAAACCAGGAAATAGACGTCCAAGTGGTGGTTAATGCTAGAGGAACTACCACGTAGTTATCTAGGCCGGGGGTTGGTCAAAAGCGGGAAGACTATTTTACCGTCTTCCTTATGCTCCAGCTTCGGGGCTTCTTCCGTTTTGGGAGGAATCATGGTAATCATTTCCTCTGGTTCAGTTGCATCTTTATTTTCGTTTTTCTTTATGTCAATTTCTGGTTTCTTTTTCTTTATAGATATTTGTTTAGGCGGTATTGGCACTACAGGGGCTTCTGGAATCTCGGGGACTTTCTCCTCAGGTGGAGGCAAAACGATCTCCTCTGGAGCCGTGGGAGGGGGAGGAGGAAACGGCTTCTCCTCAGGTTCAGGCTTTGGGGGAACTTCAACTTCCTTGGATGGCTCAGGAATTGGAGGCAGCGTAGGGGGTGGGATAGGCAGTACAACTGGAATCACCTTTCTGGTTGGAGCCTTGCAACGCAGAGCGGGGAAAGCAGGAAGCAGCCACCCGAAAACCGCTGCCGCCAAACTCTCATCATCAGTTGCGGGGAAATTGTAAGGGGCAACCGCTGTTGCTGTGATACACACGGAACCAAAAGAAAACAAAGTGATGGTGGCACACGATTTCATGATTTTAGCGATGAGTTGGGCTTTGTGCTTGAATGGAAGTTTGTACGGAGCACCAATGAGCGAGAGTGAGATTTGGCAAGAGCTGAAGTAAACTGAAGTTTTAGGACTGTTATTATCGCGTACTCGAAATGGATATTGAAATTGCTTGTTCTCCTTCCGACCGCAACGTGCAAGAGCTGTTGCAAGCTCCCAAACATTTTACTGTCCAGGCTTCGGTAGCAAGCGCTGCTTCTAGCAAGTGGCCTACTGCATCCGAACCTGTCAGCTGAGTGGCTGAAACATTGCCGAGTACATCCTGTATGTAAACAAATACTTGCATTGCCTTTGCCCCAGATTGGGACAGCAGAGCAGCAGTACTGCTCGGGACGTACGCTGGATAGCGTATCACCGCATCCGGCGCTCGAGGGCCAGTCGCTGTGAATGTGAGCATGAGCTGGCTCAGAACAGGCCTAGCATCAGCAGCTGCAAAACAAAATGAAGATGCCCATCCCATTATACATTGGAGGAAGAAAAACAAACAGCGGGCCTTAAAAATTCGCGTGAAGTGGCGGCTGCAGAAACTGAGTGGGGAGATGAGTTGTAGTGTAATAGTCTTACCAACTGGTGCGGTCACTTGCCGAGTGATATTTTCTTTCCCGGTGCGTCGTTCTTTGATGAAGTCATTAAACGCTTGTAGGGTATAAAAGACGCTTCCAAGAGAGCCTAAAAGTTCCGATATAATCTTGGTGTCTTCGGGTTTGCACTGAGAATAAGAAGGGTCTCCTTTCACTGCCATTGCGAATGCCTTGCTTACTCGCACTTGAGTCTGTGGATAGCCACCGGCGTATTGGAGCGCTAAGGCTGTGGGCGTCTGCAGATCTTGAGGAAGAGGCTCGCGAAGTTTTACAAGCCAATTAATGAAGTTCTCCAGGGTCGGAAACTTCGCCGTACTTGCGAACATTTCAAACAAGTGCTGAATCATTTCCAGCTTAATGGAGTATCGGCCAAAAGAGTCATACCCATGGTGGTCCTTTCCGCAGCCAACTGAAGCATGTGTGAGCACAGGCAATGCATTTAGTGTTCAGCAGCTGCAGGTGAAGCGCTTTTACGTTCTATGCAGGACCTAAGAACAGGCACCTTGACTGTCAAGGCATCAAGCTGCCGGTGGGATGCTTGCTAGTCATGTGGTGTAAAGCTGGCTCACTTGAGTCGAGATGAGAGTACATGAGAAATACCTGCCGCTGCCAAGCTGACGCGTCTTCTTCTTGGAGTACCAGAAGCTCCCTGCAAGCCGAATGAGCTTTGCCCTGTGTCATCCAGTCTTCCAAGAAAGTTGCCCACATTTCCTTGTTAATTATTCGCTGGAACTCGGCAGCCGGATCGGCACATTTTCCAAGGGGCTGTGGCCTCCCTTGAGAATCCGTGCACTGAGTCTGCAGCCGAGTATCAGCAAGCATCGGGATAGTGCACCGATTTAGGCATTCTGCAGCACAAGGTAAGAGCAGAAAGAAAAACAGGTAATCATGCACGGAGTTGTTGCGGTTGTAAGCATCAATGCTCATTCCAGGCATTGCAAAAGAAGCACTCCACAGGTTTGCACTGATGTAAGTCAAGCCTGTACTCGCTTACCGTAAGCGATGTCGATGACGTATGATGGTGGTATATCTTTTCGAAAATCAGCGAACTCGCTTTTGAGCCAGGTGCTCACACTCATTCCCGCTGCTTGCTTTGCCTTCTGGAAAGAGCTGCTAAGACTTATGCGCTTTGCAAATGTTCCTATGGTGCAGAACAAGAAACATAACAAGAATCTTCTTAGGGTCGCACCAAATTAGTTGGGAGCATTGTCATTTGCTGAAGCGTTGTCACTGAGGCAGCCAACTGTCATCATCATTGCATACATGCGTATATTGTAGGTGCATCTTGTTGTGACTGTCAATAAATTTCCCTGGGTACACTGGGGCTGCGTCTGTGACTTCTTCTGACTTACTTAGCACTTCCTTGTTTACTGAACTTGCCAAGGCAACAACTTCGCCCGAGACGTTCCCTCCGAATGAGGACTTTTCTTCTTCTGGCTCTTTTTTTCCCACCTTTTCAGCCAAAAATTCTATTATAAAGGAGTGCAGCCCTTCAGCTGTGCTGAATCGTGTTGCGACATCTTCTGGTCGACTGTCTAAAAGTGACTGGATAAATATGAAGATGTGGCGCGCTTGTGATTTGACGAAGGCTGTACACAAAATGCACCCAATTATTGCTGGCGGCACATCCGGTGGGCCTTCACTGACAAACTCAGCTACACTTATTTAAATAATTTCTGCACAATGGAATAGGAGAAGCCACTTTTTTCAGGCATGCTTCGCGTGCATTAAAAAAAGCTTACTTGATTCAACTGCTCTGGAAGATAGCCCTGTTTTGTTCGCGGTGCTGGTGTACGCGCGTCGCAGCGATTCATTCCCAATAACTTCGTTTAAGTGGCCCCTCAACCTCTGCATGATCATGAAAGTCTTCAGTTCGCCTCCGCCTCCTGAAGATGGAGCTTGACGAGCTGAACGACAAAAGTGCACGCGCAAACTCTAAGTAGAAAGTCTTGGTGGAATATAAGTCTTGCTGAGTGACGTGACACGGGCATGCGGTTACAGGTGAAGTAGTATAGACGGGATACTTACATGCCTCGCTGGTGGACGAAACTATTTTTTCATGAATGGTGGGGCCGTAAAGGGAAAGGTCTCCGTCTTCAAGGAAAGTGACCCCCATGGGAAGTAAGTTGTCTTGTAGTGTGCGGCCAAACTGCCGCAAAGCGTCCTCCAAAGGAAGAGCAATACGACCTCTGTCGACTTTCAGATCAAGGGCGCCATTAGAAACTCCTGCTGCTTGACGTAGAGTCTGCACAAGCTTTGTGGCTGAAACGGTGAAATTTCTCAAAGCTTCTGAAAAATCAGGTCCTTTGGGCAGCAGATCAGGCTTCTCTGCGAAGTATGCAAGGGCATTCAGGTGCTGTTTGAGCAGTGCCCTTTGGGCCTTCCAACCAATATTTTCAAGGCTGTTGGAGACGCAGGCCAAGTATGAACTGCTGGGGGCTGCTAAATGTCCTTCTTTTCCGCATGCGGTGCCTATCATTTTTGAAGCTCCACGGATGAGTGCTAAACCAACTGTAGAAACACAAACACACCATTAATTTACCGGTTCTTCGCATATTTATCTTAATTAACGCATTAAAGTCTGCAATTCAAATTCTTCAGAAACATATGGCTTATCTTTTTGAGGTCTCCGAAGGCTAACGTTTCCACTAAAGAGTCGCAGACAGCTGCCTAGCTCGTTTCAGTCTGGATGTTGGTGACAACGTGTGAATGAGTGGGAAAATCGTACGCGCTGATCCGGTTTGGCGCAGTTTCTCGTACTCCGACTGGAGGGATTCCGGTAGCTGAACGCCGCTTAGCGCGAAAAGCAATGGTGCATTCTCTAGGGCGACGGAGGCAAACAACACTGGGCCTGATGTAATCAAACAAAGACATTCACTTGGCAGAAATGACCCGACTAAACTGAGTTCTCTGAGTGGAAGGCAGGCCAGGCATAATTCAGCAACTCACTGGAGCTTATTGCTTCGAGACTCCCAAGAGCTTGCAAGTGAGCATCAAGTGATTCCATTACTTCCGCTGAACAAGCTGCGACAGAGACAGCTACGGCCTGCTGTAGAGAAGAAAGAGAGCTAGCTTCTGGTACCTCTCCTAAGGCAGGAGTTCCTTGGGAGGCAACCAGTCTCCGACCTCGCAGGGTTGAATCGAGAACTAGCAGAGAAGCTGACAAGGAAAAATGCGACAAGTTGGAAAGCATTTGTTAAGAAGGCGCGCACAGCAGCTCGATAAGTCAAGAAAAATGTCACTTTCGGATGTTAAACTATGCAGCACTGTCTGTAGAACCCATTTTAACGGACTTGCAAAGACCTGGGCAGCTACGCTATCCTTCTTGGTAGGGGCAACGCGAAAAAAGTACTCCAACACCGAGGAACTCTTCACCCTTTCAGACTCAACACAAGCTTCAACGGTTTTTCGAAATCCTTGTTCGCCGATCCCGAAGCAAGCACTTCTGGCGACACAGTCGACCAGCTGCAAGATTCCTTTGGGTGAGCCTTCCGTGAGTCTCTCCTTTCCTTCTGTTTTAGCGCCTTCGACACCTTGGGGCTCGTAGAAGAGGCCTGATAAACGCGAACGACGATGACAGTTGCATGAAGTCGGCCACTTATGGCGAACCCTCAATAAATAGCCACATCTGTTCCTAACTTAGCAGACTACACCCACTTGCTCAAAAGTTGAGCATGTAGACTCAGTCTGCCAAATTTCGTTCACTGAGAACAAATCTGGTGCAATTTTGGCTAGCTCACGCTGGGCAAGGCGGAAAGCTGATGCGAGCTTAAAAGCTCGGCCAAATCGGGACCACTGAAGTTGCTGAAAGCCCTTTTGCATCTCTATTTGAAGTTGGATGCCTTCCATGAAAAGGCTCTCCGTTTTTTCGTCTGTTGTTGACAACGAAGTTTCCTCAAGCGTAAGGCTCCGTACCTGTTCTGGGCCCAAGCCGGTACCTCTTTGTGAAGCCAGCCTTGCGGCGGCATCATGTCCAACGTGCCGTATTGCAGCAGCTAAACGCATCGAGCAAAGGGAGCAGAGCTGAGTGTCTCCATATTCATAAAAATGAGGCAAGTTAATGGAAGAGATCTGAACAATAGCACGATAGACTGAGCCATTCTGGTTAGTGTATATGAAGATTAAACGTTTAGAAACGCACCACATATAGAGGCCTCAAGGGCTTGTATGGGGGTTCGCTCCTCTTCGGCTAATGGAATACTGAGTGCAGTCAAGGCACAGGAGAAAGTGCGGTTAGCGGGACAAACGACTCTGCTTGTCACTCCAAAGATTCCATGAATCCCTCTCAATGCATTTTCTTCAATTGGAAAACACGCTGCAGAAGCACCAGACGCAAACAAGCAGGGTCCATGAGCAGAGGCCATTGGCCATTTTCCAAAATCACAAACTTCCGTGGGCAAAGGCAAGACTTCCAAGGAGTGGAGAATTAACTTACACGTCAGCTGCCATGACAAAAGATCACGAAATTCGTCTGTGACTTCTTCCCCTGAATCGCGTAGTCGGCGAATTGTTGTTTCAACCAACTCTTGAGCCTTGGACCCCGATAACTCCACGGGCTCCCCATTATGAGTTATTTGAGTCCATAAGGACGTCAAAGCCTCGTTAAGCTTTGAAATTACTAAACAAACAATCAAAACAGAAGGCACATCGCAACGCAAATGGGTTCAGAATCTCCAGCGGCCATTTCCAGTCAGCTTCACTTCAGAGCTGTATGCAACTCTCAACTTGTCTTACATGGAGCCCTCAGTGAAAACCTTGTTCCAACTTCAACTGTGCTATCTTCAGTGGCAACTGACGAAAGAGAAGAAGTTAAAGAGGCAAAGAAGGCCATCAAAAGGAACGCAAGTCGAGCGACCGTGAAGAGACCGCGGGACCAGGAGAGGCCGTCAGCCCTCTGGGGGCCTACTGAATGTCTCGATCTATTCATTTTTATGAAGAAAATCCAATTTAAAAGCCTACTTTCCCAAAATATAAAAAAGATCCATGGTGTGAGACTTGGTGTGCAACAGCCGACTGCGTCGAGCACCCACCCAGTGGGGCCCGCGCCTTGAACAAGCTGCAAACCCATGAGTCGGCTGTTTCTGAAGCCATTCATCCTTCGTGTGGCTAGCAAAAGGCTACATTTTGTATCTTTGAAGGCACTCATATCAGCGGTTTACGTAGGATTCAATCGTTCCACTCTATTTAAGTTATTCTGGCTCCCGAAGTGACCTGGCGGCCATCTCGGCCTCCTGCCTGTGGTTAGCTGGCGACCAAATAGATACCACTCACACTATACATGTCCTGCGACTAAGTATGCCAGAAGGCTCCAAAACAGCCCAACTAGAGATGTTTAAACGGCTTAGTGAATGGCAGTGATATAACTGTCACCGTTTTTGCCGGAGCGTTCCGCCCTTTGCCGCTATGGTTATCATGCCCATTGTACGCCAAGCCAGGGAATGAAACGCACAAGTCGAAAGGTCTACTTGTTTTCGTTTATCGAATTCAAAAGTGACTTCCGAGCTGGCGACGACGTCGCGTGAGAGGTGGCCTTAGTAACTGTACATCTAGTCGTGCAATGTGCATGCTGGCTGGACACGCCAAGGCAAACCTCGCAAGGGATAGTGATAGCTCACACAGCTTATCTACTCAGTTTAGAGGTAGAACGTAAAGCACTGAAGTGGCTTGACTGCAGTCAACTTGGGAGAAGGGCTTAAGTCCACACCTTTTACGGCTGATCTTCGAAGTCTCATAAAGGGCGCTTCGTTGTCTTGTCTCCGTGTTCTCAGCTCTGCGGTGGTGGCAACAAGCTGCGGAAAAAAATACATAGCAGTGCTTCCTCTTTCAGTTCCATATTCGTAGCTGTCCTTCGCACTATCGGTTGTACAAAAATGGACACTGTGGACGAGCCATCGCAGCACCTTCGCTCTCAGGTCCTTCTATTGAAACGGGAACACTTTGCAATCAAGCTCCCGCCTAGTGACTGTTTACACTTCAAAGTATCCCTGCTGGGCGCTAGTCCCAAGGCAACAATGTCACTGTTTTCTAGGCTGCTAAGGGGAAATGCCCCTTCGAGCGCTGAGCTGCGAGACCCTGTTGGCGTTGATTGGGGGCTCCGTCGCCTTCAGCACAAGTGAGCTTTACCTTGTCTCACCAGCAGCAGCAACTAATATCGTCTTTGGCCTCTACCAGAGAGAATGCCGCCGCAGACAGTCTCGATGTCTATTCTTTTGAGATTCTGTCGATGTGTCATAGTGGTTCAGAAGCCCGCATGACACTGTGGGCACTAAGCAGTGCTGAAGAATTCTCAGAGCTGAGGGCGGAGCTCTGCTCACAGAGCAACGCGCTGCTCCTTGTCCTCGACGTAGAGAGTAATAACACGTCTGATCAGCTACAGCAGCTCCAGAGAATGCTCCACTGTGCGCAAGCCCAGATAAGACCAAATCGTCAGCCTGCTTTGTTTCTTGTTGCGGCAGTGAGTGCAACACTTGCAACGGCGCATAATGCTCTTTGCTAACCGCAAAACTCCTACCTTCCTTGCTGAGCCCTGAGTAGTAGAGTTAGTCTCTAAGCTCGCACGTCTGGGACGATAAACAAGCCTGCTGCCAGCAACTTCTGTAGAATCAGCAAAGGTAGAAATCTCATTAGCTGCACTGGCTGTACGTACTAGTGCGATTTGCCCCTCAGGGTGGTGACTGGTCTCTGTGGGCTAAAGCTGCGGCAGAATGCCGGCGGTTTGCAGCTGTTCACCGCTGTCGCTTTCTCGAAGTGCAGCCATTCAATACTGCTGGGACAGAGTCCGTGTTGCATCTATTAACTTCAAATACTCCGCATAATGTTGATGATGTGCGCTCGACCAGCCAAACAGGAAAGCGTGAACCCTCCAACACCCTTGATCTACTAACGGTATGTTAGTGCCTGCAATCATACTGGGAGCGTTCGACCCCATCAAAGCTTGGAGCCCCACGCTCTACCTCTCGGGAAAACTTATACTATGTGCTTACCTAGCCCACCCTTTTTTGTCGGTATCTTATTTTTGCATGCACGTAGGAACCCTCAAAAGCTGCAGGATGGCGGGGCTGATGTCTATTTCAAGTGCTAATCGCTTAATATGGCAAATCGATGAGGTGGTATGCGGCAGGCTTCGATGCCGCAGGAAACCTTGTCATGTGGGGACCCCACCAGAGCTCAGATTCTTCATACAGTCTCAACCCCTTCGCAGCTGCACTTCTCTCAGGTTGCTTCAGATATGAGCACACGAAAACAGTTTTGCCGTACAACCTGCAATATTGTGCGGGTGAGCATGCTGTAGCATTTGCATATTCAACTTCACTCATGCATCTGATGCACTTGCGAGTGGGCCTTTTGTTGCTCGAGACAAAAAACCGTCTTCGCACGTTGAAGTGCCTCTGTAATGTATCTGCTGCTCTCTGCAGCTCTTCTAGAGTCTACTGCACTAATGGTGCATGCATCAGTGAACACCTGAACAGTGAACACCTGAATAGTGTTGCGCTGCCCTTGTTAGGTTTGCTCAAACTAATGTTCCGATAAGACTGGACATGCACAATAAGGTCTCACGATTGTGGGCTTGTTCACCTCTGCGTGCTGCTATTAGGCGCTTGGCCCTGTTGACTGGCTTGCCAATACTTCAAGTAGTTCACTAGTGTGCTGAGCGCATCTGACTAATCCGCAGGGGCGGCATTTTGTTCAATCTAGAAACCTAATTTCAGAAACTCGGGAAGTTTGCAAACACAAAAGCTTGCAGTAGCGGTTCTGGCTTAATATCAATTAGTTCCGTAGAATACGAGCATCTCTCGGTATTTTTGAAACAGGGGGAATCGACTGTGAACGGAACAAAGTGCGCTTCGAAGCTTTAATGATTTGAGTAAACATTTTTAAGAAACCATGCTGCCTTCAGAAATGTACGACATAGGTCTGATTATTATGAAGGAAGCAGCAGTTAAAGCGAGTATAACATGGAGATAATGCTTTGCGCATGTAGGTCCTAGCTTGACCCATGCTTCGGAATTAAGGCGTTATGTACAAGAGCATGTGTTTGCAATTTCAAGTCCCCGAGGGCTTTTACAGTGTATTTATTGCTGATGGTTGCGCTGAGACCTGGAAAGCTCTTGCATTTCTTGCAATACCCTTACATTAGAGGGATACTTCTGAACACAGAATTTGTAGTCAGCTGACGTTTTCGATATATGCATAGAGTTCATCTGCTGACAGTTCACCGTGAGCCGAAGGCAGAATTCTGACCGTTTTCCACGCAAACTGTCCTCAGCTACAGGCGTGGCGCCTTAGGGATGTTTTAATGTGGCCCCTAATTCGTTCGATCATACTGTGGCGTTACTATCCAATTATATATGCGGAAGTCGGCAGGTCCGGTGCAGCTTGATGTTCCTCAAATCCTTAGCGACATTGAGCAAGTCTTCTCCTGCTCAGAAACCGTCCTTGCAAGTATAGCTTGCATGGGTGTAAATTCATAAAGGCCTAAACAAAAGCATGCAGACCATGCTCACGACTGCGGATGATATAAGCCCAAGTGCACAAAAAAAAATTAGTGCATGAAACAGAAGAAACAAACGAACACTCAAAGGATGCTAGAACGCCCCCGAAAAAATGTTCTGCGGATTCCCCAACTTAAAGTTTGTCACTAGGCGCGACTCCTGGAGGCGTTGCCAACCATCCAAGGCCTGAATTATGCCCTGAATGATCCTTTGCGCGTGACAAAAATGCAAAAGAAAATGTTGGAGACCCATTTGAACCACAAAGACCTCGGCCAAAGGCCGCGTTAACGCCAGGCTTTTCGGTTGTTGCGTCTACAGAGGTGATAGCGCCTCAACAACGGACAGTGCGCAAATAGAAGCACGCGGTGTCACACCAAAAGACTGAGTGGAAACTGAAGAGCCGATATGAAATAAAGGGCTTCTTTTGGCCGTCAGGAAAACGTTCAACTTCCACGACAAACCCGTGCCATGGCACCTCCGTGGCATCTACAATTGTTAACTGCCAGAAAGTCTCGGGAAGGAAATGTATGGAATCAGTGACATACGGTGGAAATAAAGGAAATTTATGGTAGCAGTGACATACGGTGATAGTGCAGCCGCATCCCCTGCACAAGGGTGGATGCCGTTCTGCCTCTCCAACAGCCTTACAGCTTGCCTTCAGGAATATCATCCTACACCCCTCCCCTCCATATTGAGTAATGATAAAAGGTTTTCTATGCCGCTTGCTCTATTTCTGTATATTTTCGCCGCCGCGAGTGGCATGCCTCTAACGGCCTGCTATGTTTGCTCCGCCCTTTGGCTGATGTGGAGCTATCATTGAGAGGTCTTTGATTTGGGGTGCTACTTTTCTCTCGCAGTCACAAAATGATCATTGAATGCAGCTCACTGAATTACCAGAGGCGCGTATGCTTTCTGTATAGCCAAAACGGAGCCAGTTTTGGACTCTGAAAGTAACACAGCATCACCTGCATCGGTGAACAACTCCCTATGAACGGTCGTAGAAGACGGCTAGATCTTTACTTCAGGTGAGTCATACATTTAGGAAGCCCTCTGCAACGATGTTCCCTTTTTGTAACCTCGGACAAACGACGGTGAGCCGCTCAGGTTGAAAATTTGCTGCTGTTCTCCTCCTGTCCGCAAGGCTCTCAGATGCCGCGGCTCATGCATATTAAATATCGCCGGAGGGATGATTCCCCGCATGAATTCGCTGCAAACTTCGCAGCAATTGCAATGTAGAGGTGACGTAGGGCCCACGGTACCAGAGTACTTCTGGAAGAAAAGGACACTACACAAATCTGACAAACAGTTGGAGCAGGCCTACTTATGGGTGGTCTCACATCTATGTTTCGGGACTTGTACTGTGTGAGTTTCTTGCCACGTGATCGATGCAGGTATTGCACCTGCAAAATGTGGGACGTCACCGGGACTTTTCGCCATAAGCACCCTACAGCCTAACAGGGGGAAGATGTATGCAGACCAGGCAACGCACGATAATTAAGGTAAAGAATAGCTCCAGGCCGGCACATGTTAATCATTGCAAAGGTTTAGTGGAAGGTTTTGCACGCACCGTCGCTCGCCCGCCAGGGGACATCCTCATGTCAGGCCTGAGCAGGCGTAGCCTCAAAAATAAACATTTCGGCTAAATTACACGATTAAATTTGCCCTTTTGCTTATTTCATTGACAATATGAGAATAATACCAGGTGTAGCGCAGCGGCTCGATGAATCTGCAACAGTCAGAGATGTCGGGCCATCCGAAGCCAATCAGTGGCTGCGGTAATGATACTCAGAGACCCAAGGGGACTTGGGGCCGCCTCTTCCTGCTCGTTTTCCCAATGAAAGAACCGTCAAGCAACAAAATTCAACAATTCACGTCCTATGTATGTTTAGGGGCTGGTTAAAAACATAGAAACCGCAGCAGGGTGGGACAGTTTACGCGCAACAGTTGTGCGACGACATGCATAGGCGGTCGTTCATTGCGTTACTGGGCAGCAGCGCCTAAAACGAGTTTCCAGCAGACCATTGAGTCATGTTTATATGTCTCCACAAAGGGATGTGATAGCTGCAATCGTTCTACCACTCGTAGGGGGCCTCGCTTACCCAGGTCCCGCAGTGGCAGCACCTGCATGTCACTTGCACCACTGAATTCGTCGTTTGCATCGTCACCTGAGCTCTGCAGCTCTCATTGTCAGATTCGAAAACAGAGGATCTGCGTAGGGACGAATCGGAGCAACCAGAACTGACAAAAGCGCCTGGGGGAAGATAACGGCCCGCACAGACATTGGCCGTAGTTGTGCACGGACAACAAGTGCAAGAACGGCTCACTGGAGCCGTTAAGACGGCGAACAGTAACGTTATGCTGAGGAAAGTTATAGCGGATAAAGGAACGGTGTCCACCTAGTACAACCACAGATGTCCTGGTGGAGCCTGGCCGCCATCCTAACCCGCGCGGCCTGGGTGGGCGGCTTTCTCTTATCTGTTGTCGTTGGTAAGCACCCAATGTGCTTATTTGCAGTTTTAATCTTTTTTTCTTCTTTTCAACCCCAGCTGGGGCAGTTGTGGCACTCCAACCATTGATACCCTGCTAAGGTCTTCCTCGTTTTTCATAATAATGCGTTTTGCGGACGCAGGTCTTTTATGGTTTTTCCAAGAGAAGCTCGTCTTCTACCCTGCAGGTATTTGCACACGTAGCTTTAGCATTGTGTGATGTCAACGCCGTAGAAGCAAGAGCCATAGGGAGGCTTGTTACAGGGAATACGTGCCCCCTTCGGTGTTTGAGCGGTCATGTTTTGTTCGTAGCGCTTGCTTGACTGTGCCTGTGTGCAGTTCCAAAAGGATATGAGACTCCGGATAAAAATCCAAAGGGACTACATCATCCCGGAGAAAGAAGTGAGACGGCATTTTTCGCATGTTCAGAGACTGCAGCGCCGTGTCAGTTGCACTGAAACGTCTAGCAGAGCTTGCGATTTTCTCTGCTGAACAGATTTACCATATGAAGATGTTTATATTCGGACGAGCGATGGATTAACTCTTCACGGGTGGCTCTTGCGCCAGCCTAACGCTCGACAAGCACCTACCTTCCTTTACTTTCATGGAAATGCCGGCAGTAAGTGCAGTAGCAGCTCTTTCAATTCCGCCTTACTTCTATGTATTTCCGTCGCCATCCTCGTGCCTTTTCATGCCCAGTGCACGTCTCCAGCCCTGTGCCTCCAGTGGGACGGTTTGTAGGGTGTAGGGTCTAGGATTTACGACTCAGTCTATTAAGAGGAAAGCTAGGAAGGACTTCAGCATTGTTTGCCTTCACTGCCACATACGATGGGATTTTTCCTGTTGTAAGCGAGATAGTCTGCAGACTCTCTCCACAGGTAGTTCAGTGTTCATTTTCATCTTTCCAACCCCTCGGTGCCGAGATATTGACTGCGTGGGCTCAGACATCGGATTTCGGCTACCGAATTTGGAGTTGATGTTCCGCATGGTTGGTGTGAATATTCTGATAATATCGTACAGAGGGTGAGCAAGCTTGCTCCTGAATGCACCCAATTGCAACAGCAGTTGCTTGCACGCATCTTCTCCAGAGGAAAAATCGGCTCAGCACGGCATGTGCGTGCCCTCATTTAAATCCCAGTTTGCGGTCGTTGTGTCTTGGTGGGATGCATAGAGCCACGGGTGTTCATCTTTTGGTCGCTCGGCAGCTCATGTTCTTTGTTTCTGTACATGCCTTTTTTGTGTTGATCTGCAGGTATGGGTACAGTGAAGGCTCACCCACGGAGGAGGGCGTGTACACAGACGCGGAGGCCGCCTTAGACTTCCTCTTGGAGAATAAGACGGTTAACAATAGAGATATTTTTGTCTTTGGCCGCAGCATTGGAGGAGCAGTGGCGATAGAGCTTGCAAGACGTAGAAGTGATGAGGTACACTCTCCTAGGGATCCTCCGCTGATCACTCTAAGAATAAATATGCTGCTATACGCAACGAGGCTTTTGCTTGTGCTAGAAGGCTTGAACTCACAACATGATTACGCAACAGTACTATTTTACAAAATAGCATCCTTATGAGGCAAGAACAGTGGAGCGGTATATTGAGGCAGTGGAGTCAACATCATTTGATGGCTGGTTGCCGGCTGCTTCCCCAATCGGTGAGTAGTCATGTTCTTCTTTGCTCTTGAGTCTTCGGCTGTTGGTGCAGTTGAAGGGGATTGTGGTTGAAAATACGTTCACGTCGCTCCTGGAGATGTTGTACATTGTTTTTCCCTTTTTGGGGCCATTCAACCTGCTGGTAAAAGCCGTGCAGGTACGCATGACTCCCCCCCCCGATTCATATGTGCAGAACCTCTCCCTTCCCATTTTTTAGCCTGCAACTATCACATTAGCCGTGAACGCGAAGTTTCAGTTTTTCTGAGGAGCATTCTTCATTGGTTGAGGGTAAAGGTCGTGTATGGCAAAGTACTGTGTGGCTAAGTACTGTAGAGATGATGAAGAAATGACGCAGATTCTCGCAGTGACAAGTTTCTAGTTAGCGTTACAGATCTTTCCTGGCATTTAGCTGAGAGGGAAAAAGGATCTTGTAATAGATACGTGGGCGATTGAAGGGCTGTGACGTCTTGCGGACTGCAGCGCATGTACATGTTGAATGACGAGAAGGTTCGCACACTAACTCTACCTGTTTTATTCATTTCTGGCCGCCAAGACAAGCTTGTACCTCCTTCGCATATGGACGTGTTATACAGTGTACGCTCAACCCTAGTGTACCCTGTCAGGAAAGCTGCTATTGAACAGATGTCGCTGTTCTTGGACAGTTGCTTTTGCCTTTTTCAATATTTCTCTATTTCCTTATCACTTGTGCCATCTTGATTGTTGGGATGGGCGATTCATTTAATTACTTTGTGCACTGGTTTGTTCTGCTCTTCATTGCAGAGCTGTGGTGCGCGTCTGAAGCTGAGAGAAGATGTTGAAAATGGCGGCCACAACGACACGTGGGAAGTTGGGGGTCAAAGATACTACAACAGACTTCGCGAGTTCGTGCAGGTGGCGCTTCCGGCGTCGACGTCTTCTGAAGTCAGCCGTGCCTCGGGGGCCCATTCCACCATCAGCGACACGTCAACAGATGTTTCGTTGAGGCGGTTACAGTGCAGCTCCGCTGCAAAGGAGAAAGCCGTGTGCACATAATTGTTTTGCTACTGCTACTCCACTTGCTTGTGAGTGGCTCTTCCAGTGCTTGTTTCACGACACGACCTGTCCATAAGGCGCTCGTCGGGTATAGTGTACATTCCCCACGTCAGCTGATATGCTTCGTTGGTGCTTCCACTGCGGAGTAAGGACCACCAGTCGTGTAGAACGCACTTCGCGTTCGGCTTCTCAGAGCGTCAAGTTTGACTTGTCATCATTACTGCCTGCTTTCAAGGCAGAATATAAAACACAAGCAGTTTGCTCTCTACAATTCTTGCGGACCCACGGGTGTGTGGCTGTGTGCCCCGCAAGTGGTTGTGAAGCACTGACTTACCTACCCTCCATTATTAAGTGGAGCATATTCTTTTGGTTCTTGATGCCCAGCTGAGACAGCAGTGGAGTGTCTGTGACTGAACTGGCACTCTGCCGACGGTGGAGGTGCAAGCACTCCCCGAATGGGGCGAGACGGAAACTTTCTCCTCTTCCGGCGAAAGTACGGGAAGTACGCGCTTGGGACCCACCTTAATCGGCCACTCGAGAACGGCGAATTTGGTGTTTAGCTGGCTAAAGGGCTAGACAGATTGTGAACAGTTTCTGCCATTTGAGAATGAGACCTACCATTCTGTAATGTGGATGCACAGGTCATGATACTGAGCCCACAAAGCTACGCTGAGCCTAGCTGGGTAGCAGACGTTAACATGGCATATTTGTATACTTTCACATACAAGGTAGTTGAATAGTTAGGCCTTAAACCCAAGAAGAGAGGCCTTGAAGGGCTGCATGTGGACCAGTGAACAAATGCGAGACGCACAACTGCTCGACGTACACATCGTGCGATGGATAAAAGCCTTGCGGTTAGACGGCAATTAGCAATTGAATCCGTGGAAGACATTAGAACATACCATACATTCGCTCATTGTGTTTAGTACATGCCGCGCAAAGAGAACGGTCCGGGCAGTGTGGAGAGCCAAAACAGCTGCATTTCCACTTAACTGTTAACCTAGCCTTCCAACATTTCGTTCCACTAAGAAAAGTTCGCATCTCGGCAGTGATTGTTGTTTTTTATGCTGCATTTGTCTGGCACTTCAACACGGGAGGGGCCTGTAGCGCGCAATGCCGCAAGAGAACAACCTCCCAAGCTTGTAACATTTACTATTCTACATACAAAAAATAATGAAAGAGGCTATAGATAGAGAAACGTGGCTCCTGCTGCAGACTTAGTCCAGCATGGTCTGTTAAAAGCCCAGGGAGAGGGGCTGGCAGTGCCACCGACACTGAAGGGCTCGGCGAAGTTGAAAAACACAGAGACCTCAGTTATTATGCTTTAAATGGGTTACTTGGGTGCCTTTGTCCTTATTGATTTCGTGCGCACCTGCTTAACGAGTTGGGAGCCCATGTAGGGGCGAGGCAAGGCCGCGGTCACTACAGGGCCCGTAGTGAGCTAAGCCCCGCATGATCCTACCTGTGGCTCTGAGAAAGCTAACCAAGATGTAACACTAGGTGGGATTTCGCGAACACTTTAACTTAATGTAAAAGAACGGCGGTAACTGAACCCGCTATTCATGCTTGACCGCGCAGCGCGCAGAGTCTCTGTGCGCTTCATGGTCCGCCAGTGTCAAAATTTGGCCTCACAAAGCAGAGCGGCATCGTTAGTCCCCCACCTTTGTTACTTACTATTAGCCATTTCGATTTAAATACGTTTCAATTGTTTTGCTCAGTTTCATGCACACGCGTTCATGCTTTGTTCCAGTGCTCAGCACTAGAGGCTCATGGGTGTCTGGAGTGTACCATGGGGGCTTGCCAATCGCTCTACGATAGGAAGTACAGGCTGCAACGTCCTATCAAGTTTGAATCAAGATAAGCGACGAAGGGAAGGAGCTTCGTTGGTAACTCCGCTCATGGGTTGCCTTGCAGTCACTAGCAGTCGACGGTTCTCCGCGAAGAGGTGTTCGTAGGCCATTCCCTTCGTCTTCTCTTTCCATTCTAGAAGCCTCAAGATGAGCTACGAATCGCCGTCTACAATACAGTCCGCCCTAAAGGGCAGCCGCGCAATGCAACAATATGCAGGTACTAATGGCACTGCAATACGATTTTTCATAGTTTGTCAGTCAAAGCATGGGGCACATCAATATAGATCTTCAGCACAGGCTAGCTTTTTGACTTGGATTTTGTTTTTTTCATGCAGAGGCGTTCCGGCGAACTACTTCCAAAGTCACATTTGACCCGGGGGGTGCCGCTAGTAGGACTCCACACGAAGCTGCTGCGATTACAACATATGGATAGCAGCTTGCCCTTATTTCTTGCAAGCCTACCTCTCCATTGCTAGATCTTTTGGTGGACTTGACATGCAGCTGTTGATTTATGTGCGGTGCAGTAACAATGCCAAACGAGAACCCCACGTCGGATGGCGCCAATCTTTCTTTGCCTGGAGAAATGCAACCGCCTACAAACTTCGATCGTTTAAAGGATCTTAGCCTACTCACAGGTGCGTGAAGTCTCCCTCCATCCTTGATCTAATATGTTTTCTCCGGCCTAAAGAAGTATGGCGTCATCATTGAAAGGTTGCTTCGTTTCTTTGCGCACCTTGATTGATAGAAAGGGATGAGGCTGAAATTTTCCCCCCGTATCGCCGAAACATCACGTACACCCTGCCGACGTGGCCAGAAACGCAGGAAACAGAACCTGATTTATGGCATCCAAAGAACCCATCGACCATTGCGTGAGCCGTTTGCTCCCTAAAAGGAGGAATTCTATTGCGTTTGGTGCTTCCCTCGCTCTCTCAGGCGTGAGCCTGTTCTCATCAATGATTGAATTGTGCCGCTCTTTCAGCAACTGCCTGCTTGCTTTCTGCATCTTTGCAGGGCCAGAGAGCTGCCTGTCTCGGAGATGTTTTTGGGCGGTGATACGTTGCCAAGACAGTTGATGCCTCGTTTGAATCCCAGTGACGTGCGTCTGCTTGCTGCGGAGACAGAGCAGCTCACGGTACCGTACGTACGCGTGGAGGGTACTTCCGAAAAATATAGATTTTTCCCTTCATCGGAAGAATTGCCTCTGTCTGGCCTCTGGCATGACCCAGTGTCCTTCAGTGATGCAGGAAAGGGTCAAACTGCCTTGAAGTTCAAACCAAAGGGGCCGCAAGAGCCTACTACAACCGACAACTGGAGCCAGCTGCCACCCGACCCCTCTGGACTTCCTATGATGCCTCCGCGGCCGCTTTCTTTATCTGAGCAACAAGCGAAAGAAGCACCAAGGGCGGCTATGCAGTACGCGCCAAGAGATATTGCAGTATATCCAGGAGGTATTCCAATGGACAGTGTAATAGATCTTCAAGAAAAAGCTCTATTCAAGACCTTCGAGGAACCATCTCAAGACATTCTTGTAGAGAATCTCATGTTGGAGGCAGTGCGGCCTGGATTTAAGCGGGGCGTAATCCAGCAGCTTCAACAGCCTACGAACAAGCAGTGGAAGGAACAGAATGAGCGGAGACGAGCAGAGTTCATCAAAGCTGAGGAATCAAAGGCAAAACGTTCACGGCCTCCAGAGCCGCCACAAAAAGCAGAAGCAGCAGTAAAGTCCGCAGGGAACAAGAAGGTAACCTTCGCCCTGCCTGAAGCCTCTAACGAGCAGCAGCGGAGCCGTGATGATTCCAAAGACACTGAGAAAAATCTACAGGACCTAACAAGGCAACTGCGCGCGCTTCAGCGAATGCATCAAAACTGCGAGGCTCAGGAAAATGTACAGGCCTCCACACTGTCTCCCGTCCGAGCATCTGACGTGACATCAGAGAGTAAGGGGGAGGCTGGCAGCGGTGCTTTTGTGAACGAGCTCATAGATCGGTGCTCTTTGAAGCTGAAAACTTTAAAAAGTGACAAGAGGGTCCGTGCAGAAGAGCCGGATCCTAAGAACTCCGCTGTAGCACCGAAGGAGATGGGACGTCCCTCTCGCCTCTTGAGAGATATTGAAGCAGCCGAGGCCCGGAAATACTATGAAGATAGGAACAAATCAGGGTTTGACGTGTTTGACTCACAGCAGCAGAGGGATGGCACCCTATATTTGCCTCAAGCGACTGAAGAGCCCATTTCTCTTGCTTTCGTCAAAGGCGTGCGAGGACTACGCAAGCTTAGAGGTAGACCAAAAGCAAAGCTTCCCCATTCTATGCCGAAGTCGGAGCTCGTATGCCTCTCGCGTTCGCTCTTGCAGGAAGAGTCGAGCGAAGAACAAGACGAGCTAGTCAGTGAAGAGGAGCCTGTGGAACAAACGCTGGAGAAGATTTCAGACCATATTGAGACGCCGTCTTATGAAGTGTTCCACGGCTCTCCAACACCTCTAGAGGATCTTATCGATACGACACCCAGCTTGGAAGGGCTTGCACGAAATTTCGTGCCGACCACGGGATACCCGCATGATTCGACAAAGAATAATTACCCGGCTGCTGTCCCCGCTTATGTATCGCGTCTAAATAAGACTCAAGACAGCAGAATGTCGGTACCACCAGCGGCGGCAGTTCTGTACGCCCTGCCGGAGGAAGCAGCTGGCTCTTCAGTGGTAGAGGCAATGCCGACAGATCCACGTTCAGGCACGTTCCAAACTACAGAAGTTGCTCTATCGAAAATGACTGCCAGGGAAATAAGGAATATTGAGGAACTTGTAGCTGGTGGTTTTGTTGCCCTTCAGCGTCAGACTCACACCGTAGACTATAAGCACACATGGGAAAATGAAAAGATGCGTCTTAAAATGATCGTTAACGAACCAATCCACGCCAGAGATCCGCAGTTCGCAGAGCGACAAAATCAACTCTTTGAAAAATGGAAATACCCCGCCGACGAGATTTCGCCTGGATACTACATCAAGGAAGCGAATTTGGAAGACATTCGCAACTCGATTCTTGCCAACAGAAACAAGCGTTCCATCTTCGATCTCCAGAGTGAGTTACAGCCCCCCTGGGCCATGACCGTGAAGCTCAGCAATTCACGGCGTCTAACAGAGTTTAAACTGGAGATCGCTGAGCGCACTACTCATTTAACCATTAGAATATACTGAATTGAGATAAGCTAAGCAGTCTGCTATGGTACGCAGTATGCATCCTACCCTTTTCGCGTGGAACTTAAGAGCTCCAGAAATCAGAATGCCACTCATTTGAAATATAACTGCCTATTTTCTCATCCTTTCTCGAAAAGATGAGGTGAACGTTGGTCAAATTTCTTCGCGTACAGATGCGCGAATTCTGCCGTGCGTTGCAGAGGCACTGCGAGAGGCAAAGGAACGGGAGGAAGAAGAGCTTCGTAAACGGCGTGAGGCTGAAGAAAATGAAGTTGCGAAGCGTTTGAAGGAGACTCGTGAGAAAGAGCTTATTGCTGCAACCAAAATGCTACAAAAAAAGGAGCCTGAGGCCAAGCCACTTGTTGAACCGAAAGGATCTCTTGCGAAAGAGGGAGAGGCCCCACACGCTGACGAGAAGGAAAGAACCATTGAGGAGCTCAAGAAGGCATATCGGCGACTTAGGAAGCAATCAAAGACAGAAGAAAGATTAACGGAAATGAAAAAGATCAAGAAGCGTATCGCTGAGCTCACAGGACACAAAAAGAAGAAAGAGCAGCAATCCGAAGTAATACATTTGTTGACAAGGCCCACTCTCAAGCAGGAGCATCTGAAATACTCTCTTTAAAAATACGAAGGGCTAGAACCTACATACAGTTTCGTGTGCTGACACATCTGGGGTTTTTGTATGCAGCGTCGACAGGCCTTGAATCCATCGCCCGAAGTCGGCCCGAAGCTGTGGAGAACGGACGAGCAAATTGAAGACGAGAAGCGGAGAGAGCGTGTCAGAGAAATGCTGAAATCAAGGCAGACAGGGGCGGCGGCAATGTTGGCAAAAATAATGAAAGAAGGGGATGTTGAACCTCTCTCCGGGGAAGAAGACCAAGAACCAGCAGAAGAGGGAGAAGAGGAAGACGTGGAAGAAGAGGAAAGTGAAGAAGAATCGGACAAAGAGGACGAAGAGGTGGCGACAGAAAAAGAGAGCGACACATTTAGCATGGAGGGAACGATCTCTTCGGGCTCTGTCAGCAGCTACGAATCAAGAGAATATCCTGTATTCCAACGGTCTGAGTACCACGCACCGGAGTACAAAGCTACACCGGAGAATTTGGAGGAGTGGATGAAACTCCCTGTGGACTACTGCGGCAGGATGCTGCTGGAGACGAAAGAAAATGCAGAGAAGCAGCGGACTCGCGCAATGACAACAGCCCGAATTAAAGCCCCTACACAGCAGCCAGAGCAAGCCAGAATGCTTCTTCTGCTGGAGGCAAGAGGACCTGTAATACTAGTTTATAGTTCAGCTGAGCCCCCAGCTCCAAAAAAGAGATTCAGCCTCGCAGCCCTCTGTAAGAAGGAAAAGCCTGAGGAAGAGCCTGAAATAGCTCCGTTACGGTGGAAATATCTCTGCGCCTTTATGCTAGACAACACAGGAGAAGCGCAGGAAGTAAAACTGGGAAGCGGTAGTCCAGGACAAGTATACAAAGCCATCAGAGTAAATGGTCGAATCATTCCGGATCCAGAATATTCTGCTTCAGAAGATGGTCCGCCACGCTTTACAAAAGCAGAGCTTGCTCTGCGTGAAAAGGCTTATTTCAGCGGCTTCCTCAGTGCAGATACTGATGCGGAAACTGAGGAATGGCTGGTGGTCTTCAACGGACGCAAGACTTTCTTTCGTTATCTCTCTGTATGTGATGGTGCAAATCAGAAGCCCACGTTGCCACTCGTGGCAAGTCTGTGGAGTCCTGGGCCAAGGGAACTTGTCCTTGAAGGAACCCGTTACCATAATGCAATAGACAAAGCCCTTTTTTCCTCATTGAAGGTGCCATACTTGGATGCGGTGTATTGTGGGTGGAGAGATATGGATGGCGACGACCTGGCAGCAACCTTGCAAAATATTTCATGTAAAGTGAGAACGCTGGATCTAACGGCAAACAACTTTAGCTCCGCAGTATTGAAACAAATTGGCGACGTTTGCGTGAAGCTGAAAATATCATATCTTTCCGTATCAGAAAACAACATTTCTGGAGACATGCTTGGAGTCCGGGGTATTGTAGAACTGATCGCAAACCCTCAGCCTCTGTTGTTGGAGATGAGGCGCACAGCAATGACGGACGAAGACTGTGCCCATATTGCCGCAGAGCTAGGGGACGTAAAGCAGCCTTGTTCACTGCCAAAGACAATTAACGTGGGAGAGAATGACATATCTGTGGGAGGTTTGAAAGTTCTTGCTGCATCTGTCGCAAGAACGCTCCCCCGCTTAAGGGCTCTCTGTGTTCCAAATATACCTAGTGTTGGTCCGAATGAAGTAGCGGAAGCTCTTAAGGCAGTGCCAGATATGCGCCCGGCGCAGCTATCTACAGACGATCTCCTTTTTCCTTTTCGTTCTCTAAACGAAAGAGAGCTGCCGGAGAAGTGTCTGTCATTGCCTGCCACTTTCAGTGGCAGACTCTTTATGGAGAATGGCAGTGTGGCCACTGGAGCCAATGACCCAGAGCCAGTCTCCCAATTGTGTTTAGCTTTTTTCGAGCTCAGGGGTCCTGCGCTTTTCTGCTATAGAACGCCAACGAGGTCGAATTCTCCGTCTCCTATGGCGGGCCGGAAGTCACCGAATAACGCGCTTTCACCCTTTTTCGGGGACGGGCTGGAAGGCATTTTCATTTCGTCTGCCACGATCTCAGGTTTAAAACTTACTGCAACGGGGAAAAAAATTGTGTCTGCCGATCTTGTTTCGAAAGACAAATCTGAGACGTGGGTTCTTGAGGGAGAGTCTGAAGACTATGTACGAGAATGGTTCAGGGTGCTTACACTCAGGTGCGCAGCAGTCTCCACGAAGTCGGTGTTTTTCTGTACGTGGTGCTGGTTTTGTTCCTTACGTGTCTCTAATTTATTTGCCTTTTGACAAGTGTCAGCTTTTTTTTTCTTGTAGAAAGAAAACGTCACCGCATGTGTCTGCATGTCATTCTCTTCATTTTCTGGACAGCGAAGAAGCGTTGTTCACAATTGCATTAATGCATAGACAGGAGATCTGAGGTATTCAGAAGTGTTTTCGTACTAATGTTCTCTGATTTGTCTCAGGCAAGCTGGTGTGGCTTGCAACACGATTGCGAGGAGCAACCTTGAAGCACTCCATCCGGGTGTAGGCCAGTACTGCAGCAGCTGCTTTAGGCGAAGCTTAGAGCTTGGCGGTCGTCCATTGGCTGTTGGGCAGTTTATGCGCCTCTTCTCTGCTGTGGCTGAAGATTTTCGTCTCCAAAGCGTGGACATGAGCAATATGAAGTTGGGCAGCGAGGCGCTGCATTGCTTTCCAAGCTCGGCTTTTTCCAAGAGTGAACTCACGCTTCTCGACTTGTCTTTTAATTCCATAACGCCGCTGGAGGACATGAGCGGCGTTGTGGCGTTCTGCGGTAGCGCGGCGAAATGCGCTCGGCTGGTACTAGACGGGAACAACCTCGGTGACACTGAGTTAGCTGCAAATTTCGTCTTCAATCTTCTTGGATTGCGCGTTGAACAACTGTGCCTCAATAAGTGCGGTCTTGGCGACGTTTTTGCCGAGGCATTGTGCAAACGCGTGGTGGCGGAGACAAAGCGATTCCCATTCGTCTCGGTTCTGGAGCTTCAGTCGAACAAAATATCTCAAGGTTGCATGAAGGAACTTTTAAACGCCTTAATAGGTCGTTCTCCTGGCCTTACGAAGATTAGCTTGTTTGGTAATGGATTCGATACCATTGGCCCATTCAGCCGCCGCGTAGCCACTGATTTCACAAAGACTTTCCGCGAGGTACCCTATCGACAGGTACCGTACGGCCGTCGTCTTGTTAAGAAGCCACCGAAATCCAGACCGCCGGAAATAAAGGCAAGTCAGCCTTCAGAGAAGCGAGATGCTGCAGCACCAGAGGCCCAGAACTCTGGAGGAAAGAAAGATCCTCCTCAAGCTCAAACCGAGGCGAAGGCTGCTCCAGCCACAACCCCGAAAGCTGCTCCAGAGGGCAATTGATAGGTTCCGCAGTTCCGGAGCTCTCTTTGGCAGGTGCTACGTATTTTCGGAAGCGAGGTGGGTGGCTGTGGCTCCCGCGATCTGCACTTTATGCTTTTGTGTCGCCAGAGCTGCGCCCTTTGTCCAAGTGACTTTGGCATAGCTTGTTGTCCCGAGCCATTTGAAAGGCCAGTGGGAAGGTCAATTGTTGAGACTTGCGCAGAAAGGGAAACTCATCATAGCTGAGCAAACGGTGTGAAGTCCCTTCTGCACGCGATTTTTGAGTTCGGCTCGGCACCGCCCCCGAAATTAAGCCATGAGCGTTCAGTGCATAGCAGCATGAGACTGTGACAGTTTGCGCGGCCGTCGAAGTGCTTCAGTGAGCAAACACTTCATTCCTTACGCTACCATACGGTTGCGTTACCTATTTGGACACTGTTATAATAATAGCCATATACTGCCAACCGCGAAGCCCAGCTCAGCCTTTGAGTTCGAAACTCTTCCCAAACTGTTCTGACGCCTCGAATGAGTGTAACGCTCAGGTCTTTTTTGGATAAGTATACATATTTTTTGTAATCTAGATACCCGCCGCACGAAAATCATCTGATGCAACTGAAACTTGGTATCCGTGTTCTACAGAGAGTGCTTACGGAGCTAGGGTTCGTCTCCGCACAGGTGTCTGGTGGGCATATTCTTTTCCAAGGGCCGCAGTGGGCTTTTTACTAAATGGCTGCCGTTTTCTTTTAGTATTTCCCTGCATGTTCGGAAATTCATGGGCATCGCAAGAGATGTGTCTCTGCACGTGCTCCTGCATCCCCCCGTAGCTCTGTGCCGCAGTTCTTCGTTCGGCTCCTCGCATATCCCTTATTTTTTGTTTGCATAGATCTATCTATATCCATATAAAGGACAGGGTAGCACATTTTTCAAAGAAAAGGCAACTAAGCTGCCGCTACGGGTGTATGTCGGGCAGCATCACGGCGAGAGCGCTGCCTGGAGCTCTCCGCCGACGCTAACTCGGCTTGTACAGCGAAACAATAGCTATAAACTTTTGATTGATATAATGACTGAAAAAGTACATTATCTGTGATTTTGGGGCAAAAGTACCTCTGCTCTGCGGCGGTTTGAGCGTGCAGACGAAGAAGTGACACTGTGGGGTGGCCGCGGACGACAGAGTCACTCAGTCTGGCTTCACAGGAGATATTTTTGTTCTATAGAAGGTCTTCAAGTTTTTAAATGTGTGTTTGAGGTATGGTTTCAACAACAAGATTTGTAGTTATAGATTTTCGGGAAAGAAAGGCAAGGAGCGGCCGATAGACGCTGTCACCTTCCTTGCCCCCCATCGCTGCTGCGGCCGTAGCGAGACAGCGGCTGCAGACCGAAAGTGACTGACTGACAAACTGCATTTTTCTCCAAGAGTCAGCTGTCGCTTTCATCTTGATTTTCAGGTATAGTTGTTGAATTCATAGCCAATTGTCAGGTGTAGCAGTTGGATTCATCGTTAGCTTCTTGTTTCATACCCTACAATGACCCGCCTCATCTTGGCGGCACTCGCCGCCTCCGCGGCGGTGTTGACTGCTGAGCAGGTATCTGCAGGTTTCATGCCAGTACACGATGGCAAGAAGACGCCTATGTATTCCAAGTCTAAGGGCCCTCCTCCTCCCCAGGAGATCTGCCAGACCATTCCGGTGCAAGTTGACTCTGTCTGCTTCGAGAATGTACCTTTCAAGGAGGCGTATGTATGCCCTCAGGTAGTTGAAAAGCAGGTTTGTGAAAAGGTTCCTGTAGAGGTGGCAGACACTTGCTACAAGCCGACCACGGCTTTAGAGGCTTATGATTGCAAAAAAGAAGTCAAGAAAGAAGAATGCAAGATGGTGCCAAAACAGTGCTTCAAAACCATAACCGAGCAGGAAGAATACGAATGTGAGGAAGAACAGTGTGAAACTGTGGTGAAGAGAATCCCCCAGACTTGCTTCAAGAAAAAGAACGCTAAGGAGAACTACCCGTGCATGAAGCACAAAAAGCAGAAGGTCTGCCAAGAGGTACCTCAAGAATATGAAAGCACATGCTTCCAGGAGGAGACTCAGCAAGAGCTGGTTCCCTGCAAAGGCAAAGAGGAAGGCAGCGCTGTCAGCTTTGAAGAGAAGTGCAGCATGGTGCCGAAGGAGGTGGAGGCGACATGTGAGCGGCAGGTTATGGCCCAACAAGAGTACCAGTGCATGAAGAGGGAAAAGCGCCGGGACTGCGAAGTTGTACCTCAGAAGGTGACAGAGATGTGCGAGGAGATCGTGGAGGAACAGAAACCGTACAAGTGCAAGAAGAAACAGATGGCCCAGAAATGCAAAATGGAGAATGTCAGCGTGCCTTCTACTTGCGAAAAGAAGAAGGGCGACAAAACTGAATATTATGAATGCGAGAAGAAAGTCAAACAAGAGGTGTGCAAGGATGTGGAGGAGAACGTCGACGCCGTTTGCTACCAGCTTGTCTCTTCGAAACAGACGGTTCCTTGCAAGAAGAAAAAGATGGGCGAGGTGTGCGTAGAGAGGGAGGTCGAGGTGCCCAGCACTTGCTTCCGTGAGGTGCCTGTCATGGAACCCTATCCTTGCATGAAGACGGTTGAAGTGCCAAACTGCATCAAGATCCCCATGTGCCCAAGGGTTCATACCCACAAGAAGGCATACCCATGCATGGAAACCAAAATGAAGCAGGAATGCCACGTTGAAGAGGTGCCGTACGAAGACACCTGCACTCGTCAGTTCACTGAAGAGCAGCCTTACGACTGCAGCAAAGAGGTCAAATCCAAGGAGTGCAAGATGGTGCCCAAAGTTTGCAAGCGAAAAGTCTCAAGAGATGTCGCCTTTGAATGCAGCGAGAGAGTCTGCGAGAAGGTCAGCCAGCCCCAGGCCTGCTACAGGAAGGTCAAGGGCAAGGAGGCTTATCCTTGCACGCGCACAGAGTATAAGGAGCAGTGCCACATGGAACAGCAAGTCATGAGCAAGACTTGCTACAGCCAAGGAATGAAACCTCAGCAGTACCCATGCAAGGAAACCAAGTACGAGACAATCTGCAAGCAGATCCCCTCCAAAACCCCTGTGGTCATCCCAGCCCCTCTCAGGAAGGAGAAAGAGAAAGAAAAGAAGGCCAAGAAGCTCTGAGCCAATTGTATGTGCGTGATTCGCATGCGTTTTAAGCTGCACAGCCACCAGCTTTCATCATTGCATAGATTCAGTCAATCTCTATTCGACAGCTACGGCAGCCAGCGAATTCTGCTGCTGCGGACGTTATCCTTGCCCTGCCTTTTCTCTTCGGACTGGTTATCTTCAGGCGTGAGCAGCGCGTAACCATCTTAGTGTAGACTCGGACTGTAGCTAGCGCGACAGTTGAAACATTTAATAAGTCATGAAGCAAAGCAACAGTGCGCCAACAAGAACTCTTTTCTAAGCAGCGTTTTCAACTTCAGAATCTGACTACGGTCAGACTCATTAATACGACAGAGACAGCAGACAGCTCGAATCAAACAGCAAGTGTCAATTAGTGAAACGATCAGTCTGAACGCTGCGGAAAAATCACTCATTGAAAGAAAGGTGAAACATTTCTCAGCAACATCTCATACGAAGTCACTAAGCACATCTCAGTGGCAAGTTCACAAGCGCCACTGTAGTTTGTTGGCACCTTAAGGCGTGACTGAGGGCCTATTTCGTTCACGGGCACTAAGGAACTCTGGAGCTGGAGTCCAGTAGTCGCATCTTAGGGCTTGATGCGGTCAGGCCGTGCGCATCTTTCTTCACTGGGATCTCTCTTGTTTGTGAGAAGTCTCTTTGTGGGACTCCTCCTCACTGCGGGAGGACTCCTCCTTGTGAAACTCTTCCGAGTGCGACTTGCGGGAAGGGATCTCGTCACTCTTTTCCTTTTTTTCCTTTTTTTCATCATCATCTTTCTCGTCGGCTTTTTCCGCTTCCTTTTCCTTCTTTTCATCATCTTTCTCGTCGGCTTTTTCCGCTTCCCTGCCTTCTTTTTCCTCCTTTTCTTTCTCTGCCTTTTTTGCCTCTGCTTTGCCTTCCTCTCTATTCACCTTCTTTTCCTTTTCGTCATCTCCTCTATTTTCCTCTTCTTTCTTCTCCTTTGCAGCCTCCTTGAGAGCTTCCGCCTTCTTTTTGGCCGCCTCGTCCTTCTTTTCCTTTTGTTCCTTCGCCTCCTCCTTCTCATCCCCTTCTTTCTTTGACGCCTCTCTCTTTGCCTCTTCGCTCTTTGCTTCTTTTTTTGTTTCTTCCTTTGGATTCGCCCTGTTCGCCAAAAAGCCGTCGTTTTCTCTGTCTTCCCGGTCGCTCTCTGCATTTGGCTCCTCCTCTATACCCATACCTGTTGCGGTGGCTGATTCTTCCTGTGCGCTCTCAGGGTTGGATGCGAACCAGGCGTCATTTGATGATGGGGCTTGGTTTGTAAGTCCTTCTTCGTCTTGCGTCATATAGTTGAATAAATTGTTGGACACATGAGGGACTTCCGGGGTTGACTCGGCCGCGGGAGCTTGCTCGCCAGGTACTTGGGCGCCTGGTGCTCCGTGGAGAGGTGCCATGGGCACAGAAGGGTATTGCGAAGAGGGTCCGAAATTTGACCAATGAGATGCGGAGCCGTAGTTGAAGGGTCTTGGGCCATGGTGTACCGGAGGGTGCACTGGTCCAGGAATGACAGGGCCCGGGCCTCCCCCAAACCTACCAGGGACATGAGGAGGGTGAGGTCCATATGGACCACGTACCCCGTGATACCCTATAGGATACCCGGGGCGGTGAACCATTGGAGGGCGAAACCCACCATGATAGCCACCGGGCCGCCCGTGGACTGGAGGGTGAGGGCCACCCATCCCTGGCCCATAATGGCGGTATCCCGGTTGGGAATGTCCAGGCGCAGTGCAGAAGAACAGGACGGCTACGAGGACGATGGCTGTGGCCAAGGCGCTATAGGGCTTCAGCGCGCCAGCGCGAAACCCCTTTTTTGCCGGAGACCAAGTGTTGGAGTGACTCATCTTGAAGAACTAAGATGATATATACTCCGCCTGAAAGGACAGTAAGCAGAGAAAAAGAGAGCAGGTACTCGGCCGAAAACAGCAGATCAGCCGGCATCACTATCCAGCCAAGCAAGCAAAAACAATGGATTACGTGCTTGCTTGGGTGTGTATTGGCAGGATAATTGTTGGACTAAATGGCGAATTCTGTACCTGGGTTGGAAGCAGAGCTGCTTCGCTGGAAGTGCTGGTTTGTTGATGACCAGCTGATGGACTGGTCCGAGAACCGCTCGAAGTGACCCCGTCGAAGGATGACGGTGTGTGTGCAAAAGAGCTACCGACACCGAAGAACGAAAAAATTCAATTGCGTAAGCACCATACAAACTGCAAAACGGAAAGTGAGACATAAACGGGAGAGGTTAAGCAGCGGCCAACGGGCACAAGCGACACCCAGCGATCAGCGATACGGGAGTGCGAGAGGCCAGCCAGCGAAGGTGAGGCAGCGTGGCTGTAAATATCGATCAGCGTGTTGGTAATACAAAGCAGTTTCGCTCTAAATACATTTCTTAAATTGGTTCCCAAACAAGTTTTGAGCTGCGTAATCCGGTTTGCTGCTGTGCCTCTATCACACAGTTACTCGCTGCCTTCCTCGCCAGTCAAGTGCCTCCTGGTCTGTCTAGTTGAACACCTCTTCCCTTAATTGCGTATGTTGAAATAAGAGCCATCAATAGTTCAGCAGAAGTAAATCTAAAAACTGAACATATAAAGTCTGAGCCCATAGCCATCATGTTGGTTCACCAGCTGTATGCAGCAACTGTCGAGGCAAGCAAGCCACGCAATTTCTTCGAAACAATCTGTCCAGCTCTTCTAAGCCAACAATTTGAAGCAGACAACGGGCTCAATTTTATTCACTGTAAAAACTCAACAATTCAGCGCAGTTTTGGCGTTAAAATGAGCTCTTGCGAGTGAGGCAGGCCCGCTCGTCCGGAAGTTTGAGCTTTCGGCGCTGTGCGGCGCCTACGTGTCTGTGGATTGTGCTGGCACAACGTGGCTCCAGAGTTTCTCTTACTTGCATATGTAGCATTGCTAGTTTGAGTCGGGAGACAGCAGTTCCCGATTGCAAGCTCTGCAAGAGAGCGAAAGCCAGTACTGAGGGAGCGGGCAATGCGCTTTCCAAAAAATATACCTATCCTATTTTCTCCTTTTGCTTCCTCTTTGCTTCCTGTGAAAGCCCATCTTGGGAACCAAACACTACGCCTGCTGGCTCTGTTGGTGTGCAGATGACCCCTCAGCGTCGACTACTTTGAGGAACTCCTCTTCAGTAAATTGTAACCAACGCGCAGCTTCTAGGTGCGCTTTTTGTTGCTTAAGTACTTCAATTAGTTTGAACTGTTTCTTTATTGCCGTTGCTAGTGCATCTCTCTGGGTCGTGACCTTTCGCAGTTCCGCTGCATGGCGCGCTGCTGTTGCTGCTTCCTTTGCTGCTGTTTCCATCGACTTGTCCGCACGAACTTGCCGAGCTAAACTGCTCTGTTGCCGCCGGAGCTGCTGCAGCTCCTCAGTTTCGCGGAGCCGGAGTGCCGCCACTTCCTTGCTGCTGGCAAGCGACCTGCAGCAGCACGAAATAAAGCGCGAAGCTTCAACAGAAACCAGCGTAAAATATTCAGGCTTGTAGTTTTTTTCTGGGGTTAAAGCACCTCAGCACAACTGAGATTCACCACCGTATGTGTTTTGTTCGTCAATTTTTTCCATTCAGCATTGTTTCACATGCGTGGCAAGTTACTAAGGCAAACCCATGGGTTGTAGCTACAAGTCGACGCGTTCTACGACTTATGCATGCTTCCATATTGTTTTCATCACACACTTTTCAAGTTCTTCCTCTAGCTGTGTGGTGCGCGCCTTTTGTTCCTGCACCAGCTTCTTCTGTTGTTCATTTACAGCTGCAGCTGCCACTGCTTCAGTTTCCATTTTCTCGAGTTGCCGCTGCTGTTCCGCAATCACTGCAGCAGCTTGCTCCGCTTCTACCTTTCGCTGCTGCAACTCTGCTTGCTGCCGCTGCAGTTGCTCGTGCTGCCGCTGCAGCTGCGCTTGCAGGGACTCAATGTGACGTCCCTGGGCTGCGATAACTGCCCTCAGCTCGTCAACATCATGAGCTGTCAAACTGGCTATTTCGCCTTCTGCCTGCATGCATATTGATACATGCATGATAGAAGCGCGCATCCTGTACCTGAGCCCTAGTGTCATGAGTATTCTCAAAGTATGTATACCAGCTTCCGCTGAGGTCCTCATGAGACTAGCAGTGCATCAATATTGCCCACATTAATATGAGCAGTTGCAGTGATAATAAAAACGGAGTAACTGCAGTGGTAATAAAAACGGTGAAGACGCATAGATTCTGCTAATTACAAAATCTTGTTCGACGTATTGTTCCAGGCAAAGCATAACACAAGCGGAAACTCTCTGGTTAAGGCTTACTACACCCGGCGCAATATATCTCTACGCACGGCATGAAATTACAAGGCTCTGGGTCAACAGTTTATATTTTATGTGCAAGGGTCAAGGCTTAGGGCTCAGGGTTCAGGTTCATGCCCGCGCGAATTGCTTGGCGAACTCCTGTGCGACTGGCGACCCCCTAGCTACGTCCTCTCGGAAAGGGCTGGGGAAGGTTTCTGGCCCCACGCACTGAATCTTGCTGTGTATTTGTACACATTGACGGGTGTCTGTTCCTGTTCCTTGGCTGGCAAAGGCACTGAGAGGACGCGGCCGACTATGGGTCAAAGGCGTCCCCCCCAAGGCTGCCTCAAACTGCTGCCGCCGCCGCAAAAAGTACCTCTCAGCTTCCTCCATTTGACTGTTTATGGGATTCCTTACAGCAACAGGTAAGGCTACTACGGATGGCAACGCCATACGATCTGGTAAACAGCAACGGCACGGAGTTGCAAAGCCAGCTGGCTGGTGGCGTGTGGGCCTGTCAGCTCTCTGCTAGTTCAGCTCCAGGAATAGCGACAGATTAGACACTATAAGGAACCTGTACAGATAAGAATACGCCTTCTTTGCATCATGCAAAACTGAAGGCAGACAGAAATGGCCGATTCACTTGCATGTCGGGAATCGCTGTCAGCCATCGAGTCTCTCAAACTGCAAGCGCGGTGCGAATTTAGAGTTGAATGAAAACCGCGATTCGTATCTAATCAAGTTAGTTGAACAAGTCCATTTAGAAACCGAGGCAGCACCTGGTGCCTGCTTAGCTGGCCGCTGATACTCGCGAGGTCACTGTGGGAGGACCCGTGGTTTTCTTATTCTCTCAATGCGGTAAATCGCGCATACATTCTTAATCGCATACCAATTTTTAAAGCCTTTTGGATATATTCTGTGTATGGTTTGTTCTCTCTTCTAGGGCACTAGGGGAGATTTCCCGAAAGCTAGACACTGCGGCAACACCAGCCCCTAGAGCAGCAGTGCGATCAAGGCCAGTAAGGTCACACTAACACTGCAATTGACAGAAAAAGTGTACGATTCCGTCATTAAATATAACTATACTTGACTAGGTGAAGGAGCTAATAAGTCGAACGAATGAAAACATCGACTCTCTCGTGGTTGTGTAGCGATGGCTGTGTTTCTCTCCACATCTGTGCTCGTTCCTTAGTGTTGCGTCTCGCCTTTCCTGTGCATTTTCTTCCTTCTCTGATAGCATTGCATTTATTGGCTACAGGAGAAACTAACGAGAGCTGCTGTAGCCGCTTTTGCCGTTGCACCACCTAATTCTCAACCGTCCAATAATGCACAATTTGTTCTCACTTTGCAGGACCAGCAGGATAGGCCTCTCGCTTTCTACAACACACCGGCAGGAGCAGCAGCTGCTGTAAGAGCAGTAAACCCCGCACTTGCACTCCTCTGCACTCCAAGCCTCTGTGTGCATCTTCTGCTCCGTCACCCCCCTCTTTGCCTCCACCGCAATAGCGCATGAATAGAAAGTAAATAAATCTTTGCAGGGGATCCCCTCAAATATACACTCTGTCCCTATTTGCTCCTGTGTAGCCTCAAGCTGATTCCAGTTTTGAAGCAAATGAGGGCAGCTACGTGGCCCTCTTATTTTGTGTTATTCGACTATCCTACATCGCTGCACTGATGACCCAAATTTCGAGAACCACAAACGCCTGAAAGCTGCTGGCGACATCCTGCAGCTGCTCCAAAACACTATGGTTAGAAAATCGGCAGACATTACGGTGATAAAATGAGCGTAATCATCGGTAAACACAAATACAGGTAGAGATAGACAAAACACGTCGTTCCGTTTGCTTGGTCGCTGGTCCCTGTTCCCCTCAGCGCCGCCTGCTGGGCCAATCGCGTCTATTTTGCAAACTTGAGAACTGGGGCTGGGCATGCATGCCACCGCGGCATGCATGCAATTACGTTTAAACGCGAGAACCCACAGGACACACTCACTCTTTGTCTCAGTGTCTGCCAAACAGCAGCGATTGCTGCTTGCCGTTACTTGTACGGAAACTTACGCATATGTGAGCACAGACCCACAAGGAGGCCTCTCTTACTGCCAATCTGTAATCTGTAGCAGGGAATGCTTAGTTGCACACGCCCCAAGCTCTCCTCTCTGCTGCATGGCAGCCGGGGTCCGCGCGGTCCCCAAACAAGAGCCAAAACAAACAAAAACAGTATCTCTTTGCATTCCAACTGCAGTGTACGTGCATATGGGTCACTAGGTGGTGTGCGTGGTCGCAAAAAGCGGGGATAAATACACCATTTCATCCATTAATGCTCAACCAGCAAATAAACCTATCAACGATCCCACTTATGAAGAGAAAAGATAGGGTGCCGCAAGGCTTCCTTTGGCTCTGGCCGCTTGCGAGGATCCACTTGCAGCAGATAACGTACAAATTCGGCCAGGACTCGGTCTTGAGGTAGCACCAAATCCTAAAGGCAAGAAGCAAAAATCCTGAACAGCCCCTCTTCATGTACTTTAGTGGCCGCAAGCATGCACATGTTTCGGATTGACACGAGAAGCAAAGCACATACTACAGCGGCTGCATATGCGCTTAGTACGTGCATTCAAATTGCATGCATGCAGTTCACAAGCTCGGAAACAAACATAAGAAAAATACAACAAAAGCAACTCACGAGCACCTCAGATCAAGCATGAAAACCCCTCGTTCACAGAAACCCCTGGAGCCTCTCTTTTTCACTAGAATCGCAGGCACAGCACAACTAGCTTAAGCTGCAGCTGCAGCAAAACTGCATATGCATTCGACTGCACCGCATGCACATTAGCTACCGTCGGTCTGAGGGAAAACAAGAAAAACACACCTCTAGCGGCACGCAGTTCTTAACTCTGTTCACACTCCCCAGTGAGGCTGCCCCCTCCGGCCACTTGAGGCGCACGCCCCCGCGGCTGTCTGTAGCCAGGTAGCCTTTGCCTGCGCCTTTCTGTGCTTTCATCAGCATATCCTTGGGAAACGGTTCCACTATGCGTTCCTAAAGGGCGCCAACAGCAGCAGCAGCGAAAAGTGCAAAAGCAATAATCCGAATAGCAACAAGGAATGATTGCCCTACTGAAATGCCACGCAAGTGGGAGGCTCAACTCTATAACCTGCAGCTGCAACGGCACTCTAATGCATTGCACTGGGGCCACACAAAACAAATGGAACCTGACAGAACAGACAAACAAAAGGCATCTTGCTACACAAAAAGACAAGTTTACAGGCGAATACATAGGCACACAGAAAACAGACACAGAGACGAAGCAGAAAAAGCATGCAAAACAGCGGGAAATAAACGTGCAGAATATCCAGGCATCCTACCATCATTGCCAGGTGCTCCAAATGTTCATGAGTTCTAAAAAGAACATCTCCAGTGTAAAGCTCCATCAATATGCACCCCAACGACCACATGTCGCTCGCCATGTCCCACCCGATATCTGCAGTGTAATGACACCCCGGAAATGCGGCAAAAACAGGAGGGATAAACACAAAGCCAACACCGGGCCTTCTCCTCGGCAGATACCAAGCAAATCAAGTAAAGCAGCAGCAGCAGCAACAGCTGCTGCTGCTGCTACTGCTGCTACTTTACCAGTGGTTGTTACTTGGGCTAAATGCTCGCAAGAGCTTTTTCAGGAGCCCAAAGTTAATCAAACCGTAGGACTGTGTTGCTAATAACCCGAAATCCTAAACCCTTAGCCCCTGGCCTACCGAGAATGACCTCCGGCGCTCTATACTGCCTTGTGTTAATAAGAGAAGAGTGATAATCTTCCTCAAATGTAGCGCTCCCGAAGTCAATAATTTTAACTTGCATGCTTGCAGGCCTCAGAAAAGGAGTCGAGCAGTCGTCCTCTTCTGAGGGCTGTACATACAACCCAAATACGAACACATACAAACGGGATAAGGCACAAATTGCCATATTAAAGTATATCCATGGATACCTTCTTCCTTCAGCTATAATACAAGTCCACATTTGCAAGTTCATGGATTTGTGTCTACAGATCTACGTGATTGCACGCATACAAGCATCTAAGCTTTAAGATGTGCTTATATCTTTATGTGCACAAACGCATCCATCCATATGCTTACTCAAATGCACAATTAGATAGACGGCAGAGGCGCAAAAGTGTACAAACGAGCAGCTGTGTTTGTATATACACTTGTAGGAGAGAAGCACAAATGTTTCATCATCAAACATTTCAACATGATCACTACTTTTTCTACTGCCAAAGTTGATCATGCATGCAGGTGCCATACCCTGGGCGCTCGCGTCTCATACATCTCTTCGCCTTGCAGCAATATGTTCTCAGGCTGCATTCAAAAAAAACACCAAAGCATAAGCCATATGCAATGCACACTAAACCCTAAACCCCAAAGCCTAAACCCTAAACCCTACGCCCTCGTGCCTCCGCAGCCACATCTTCCAACCGCCGTCATCAGCTGCAGCAGTGGGCGCAGCAGCAACTGGTGGTGCTGCTGCTGCCACTCTCCGCACATCTTGCTGAACATGAATCCCCAAGTAACTCGAATGCTGCCCAATGCAAGCACTGCGCAAAAGTCTAACGAGCGCATGCACGCACTCCGGCCGCGTGCGCTTAGCAAAGAGCGCACGCAAAGTCCATGCATGCACGCATGCATGCGTGCATGCATGCAGGCATGCATGCGTGCACGCATGCATGCATGCATGCATGCATGCAGGCATGCGTGCATGCATGCAGGCATGCATGCGTGCATGCATGCGGGGGGAGGCCGTTGCTAGGCCCTACCTTGAGGTCCGTGTGGGCGAGCTTGCAGTCGCGCATGAAGGCCAGCGCCGTGAGGCCCTGCTTCGCAACCTGGATGATGTCTTCGAGGTAGAAGCCGCGGTACTTGTTTTCGGACAAGACGTCGTAGAGGCTTTTGCCGAGGCACTCGAAGACCAAACACATGTGCCGCTGGTGGTGCATGAACGCGTCCAGCAAACTCACGCAGCCGGACTCTTGTCTGCGGTCTTTGCGGTTGACTTCTCGCAAGATGTCGGCCTCGATCTGCGCAGCAGCAGTGTAGCGCGTCACGTCCCGCACGACCTGCACGGCCCCATACCAAACCCTAAACCCTAAACCCTAAACCCTAAACCCTCAGCCCCAGCCCTCGCGCACTCGCCACCGCCCGCGCGCAGCCCGCGCCCCTCGCGCGAAACCCTTTGAACTCCGCAAACACTGGAACGTCTACCCCTTAAGCGAAGACCAGCAGCAACAACACCGGCAGCAGCAGCTGCTGCAGCTGCTGCTGCTGCTGCTGCTGCTGCTGCTGCTGCTGCTGTGGACGCTCGCCTTGATCGCCACCTGCGTCTGCAGCCGCACGTCCGCGCAGCGCAGGACTCTGCCGAAAGTGCCGTCGCCCAGTTTGGCCAAAACTCTGTAGCGGTCGTTGAGCCACATTCCTGGCTGCCAAGAAAAGTGGGTAATTTCATCTTTATTTGCTTCTTTGTTTTGCTTGCGCATGCTTTTGCGCGCACTTTGCTGCTGCTGCTGCTGCTGCTGCTGCTGCTGCAGCCCCTGCGCGGCCTGCGCTGCTGCGCCCCCCCCAGAACCCGCCACCCCCGAGTGGTCCGAATGCATGCGCCGCTTCTTGCTGCTGCTGCCTGCTGCAGCACGCCGGCTCACTCTCTCTGTCCTGTGTCTGCTGCTGCCTCCCTTCTGCGAGACAGAAGGGGGGCCCCCCCTGCCGTTGGCCAGGCTGTAGTGGCGCTCCTCATAGGGGGACCCGGGGGGCCCCCTGTGCGTGCTGCTGTGCTTCCGAAACCTCGACCCTGCTGCTGCTGCTGCTGCTGCTGCTGCGCCTCCCCGCCGCCGCTCCCCACCTCTCCTGCTGCCGCCGCTGCTGCCGCCGCTGCTCACCCAGTTGCTGCTGCTGCGGCTCCTGCTGCAGCTCACTCGCCGGGCCCTGTCCACGTAGTAGCGGCGCCCCCCGTAGCGCGGCGGACGCCAGCTAGGATCTGCAGCAGCAGCAGCAGCAGCAGCAGCAGCAGCGATACAGCGTCAGCAGCAGCAGCACAGCACAGTACGCGCAGCAGCGGCAGCAGCCACCACGGCAGAAAACGCAGCGGGAGCAGCAGCAGCAAACGGGGCAGCAGCAGAAACGCCAACGCAGCAGCTGCCGCAGCAGCCAGCCAGCCGTCGCCAGCAGCAGCAGCAGCAGCAGCAGCAGCAGCAGCAGCAGCAGACCTGTGTCGCCTCGCGGCTTCCTCGGCTTGTGTCGCGGGGCTGGCTGGGGCGAAGGGGAAAGAGAGGGCAAGTCCGGTTTGCTGCTGCAGCGCCTCGTGCTGCTGTCTCTCACTTTTCTCCGCTGCCGCAATCTGCTGCTGCCTCTGTCTCCCTGTTTGCTGCTGCAGCGCTCGCGGTGTCTCCCGCTGCGGCGGGGCCGCTGTCTGCTGCTGTCGCGGTCTCTGTCTTTGTCTCTGTCTTTTTCCCGCTCCTTCTCCCGCTCCCTTCCCTTTTCTCGATCCCGATCCCGATCCCGATCCCGATCCCGATCCCGATCCCTGCTGCTGCGGTAGGACCTGGGGTAGGCTCCGGTGTCTGCGGAGGTTCTGCGGCTCGCGCGGTGCGAGCCGGAGGGCTGCAGCAGCCGCTGCTGCTGCTGCTGCTGCTGCTGCTGCTGCTGCTGCTGCGCTCGAGAGCTGTCCCTGTCGTGGGGGCCCCTGTCATCTCTCTCCCACTCCGGCCTGCTGCTGCCCCCCGCGCGTCTCTTCATGCTGCGGTGCTGCAGCACGGGGGCCCCCAGGCTGGGGGCCCCCAGGCTGGGGGCCCCCAGGCTGGGGGCCCCCGAGGGCCTCCGGGGGCTGCGGCTGCTGCGGGGGCCCCCTGCCCTTGACCTGCTGCGGCTGCGGCTGCGGCTGCGGCTGCGGCGGCCGGGAGGACGGCTGAAGCTGCTGCGGCTCATTCGCAATAGGACTTGCTGCTGCTGCTGCTGCTGCTGCTGCTGCTGCGGTTCGTCGGGCTGGCGCTACTGCTGCTGCTTATGCTGCTGCCGATTTTGCATGCTACCGGCTCTGCTGCAGCTGCAGTGCTGCAGCGGCTGCTGCTGCGGCTGCGGCTAAGCAGGTGCTGCTGCTGCGGCAAGGCTAGACGTGGCTCCCTCAATAGGCCTACCGAAACCACGGCAGCAGCAGCAGCTGTTTGCTGCTGCTGCTGCGGCTTCTGCTGACACGGATGCACCAAAGACAGATACGTAAAAGCTCATTAAGGCCCTGGAGGAGCAGGAGGGTGTCTGGGACCCCTGCTGCTGCTGCAACTGCTGCTGCTGCCGCAACTGCAGCCACTGCCACTGCTGCTGCTGCTGCTGCTGCCGTCGCTGCGGCTACTGCTGAGCTCCACTATCTCCTTCTCCAATGTTGAGTGCACGTGAATCTCTTCAGACCAGGAGAGGGCCTCCGCAGCAGCAATCCTCGCAAGCTGCTGCTGCGCTCCTGAAAGGAATGCCGCTGCTGCTGCTGCAGCAGCAGGGGTTCCGAGACAGACAAGGGTGGCAGAAAATAAAAGCACAATACTTTTAATAAATTCTTCGGTTTGCTGCAGCGCCAGCTGCCCTACTAGAAGATAAAACTAAGGCGCATGCAAGCAGCAGCCGTGGGCCGACTCGTTGGCTGCTGCTGACGCTGCTGCTGGTGCTGCAGCTGCTGATGCTGTGCTTCGTTAATTACAAACATTTAAGCCTACACAGCGGGAACGTAGGCTGAATGCAGCTACTGCTGCTGCTGCTGCTGCTGCTGCTGCAGCGAACTATGTGGGGTGGCCCCACGGGGGCCTCCGATGCCCCACGCAACACAGCTGGAACAGCAGCAGCTGCAGCAGCAGCAACAACAGCAGCAGCAGCTGACGCATTTTGCAAATTTCTAAGGCGAAGCTCGCAGCAGTGGCATTCTCTTCAACGCCGCTGGCCGGCTGCCCCGCCAGCAGCAGACAGTGGGAGTTTTCTGATGAAAACCCTCTAGGGTTTAGGGTTTGCTGCTGAGGGTTTATGTGCTGCGGGGTTAAAGTGGATTTAGAGTGTTTGGAGTTGAGAGAAGATACTTACCTGAGTGGCGCCGCTAGCTGCAGACAAGCAGCAGCACGGCTCCAAGGAGCAGCAGCTGCAGCAGCTGCAGCAGCTGCAGCAGCGGCTGCTCCTCCCAGTGTTGCTGCTGCTGCTCCTGCAGCAGCAGCAGCAGCAGCGAGCAGCCAACAGGCAGCCCTTGCAGTTTTCAACTGCGCCGCGGGCGAATGGACGTCACCGACTGGCAATGGCACCAGGAAGTGCGCATGAGCTTTCTGCTGCTGCTGCTGCTGCTTGTGCTGCTGCTGCTGCTGCTGCTGCTGCCTTTGTCGATGATGTGTTCCCACAGCCGCTTTTGCTGCTGCTGCTGCTGCTGTGGTGCTGCAGACACTCCGGCGGCGCGGCCGCTGCGCCGTGGAGGGCTGGCCTTCAAAGACGGAGTTGGATTGCGAGTCAGAAGCAGCAGCAGCAGCAACAGCAGCAGCAGCAACAGCAGCAGCAGCAAAGACAGAAGCAAGTGAAGCAACAGGAGCAGCAGGGATGTGACTGAATGGCAGGATGCGCTGTTGCTGCTGCAGGCGCTGCAGCAACCGCTTCTCGTCTACTCTGCTGCTGCCTCGGCCCTCCCGCAGTGAGTCAGCAGCAGCAAGCGCCCCCTGCTGCTGCTCTGCTTTTGCTGCAGCTTCTGAGGGGATATGTGTGAGCTGCTGCAGCACACCATTGCTGCTGCTGCTGCTGCTGCTGCTGCTGTTCCTCAGGAACGTCCGCAATGGCTTCCCTGTTGCTGAATGTGCCCATCACATCTGACCGATCCCAGCAGCAGCAGCAGCAGCAGCAGCAGGGTGCTGGAGGGGCCAGGAGTCCCTTTTGTGGGGTTTTGCAGCAGGGCCCGGGTTCTGGGGTGTACGTACAGCCCGGAAGCGCAGCAGTGGAAACAGCAGCAGCACCTGTGCTGCTGCAGGAGCTGCAGCGGCTGAGGGGAAGTCAGTGGCTCGATGATGCTGTTATAAATGCTTTTTTGAAGCAGCAGCAGCTTTTGAATGCAAACAGACACAGAGAGAATCCCACGAGGTTTGCTTCTGGCTGCTGCTGTTGCTGCTGCTGCTGCTGCAGTTGCAGTTGTTCCTGCTGATGCGGCCGCTGCTGCTGATGCAGCTACTGATGCAGCAGCTGCTGCTGCAGTTGCTGCTGCTAATGTGGCTGCTGCTGCTGATGCATTGAGCGCAAGCTGGGCCGTGGAAGCTGCTGCTGCTGTTGCTGCTGCTGCTGCTGCTGCTGCAGCGTGCCGAGCGTGTGCATCCTGAACACTTTCTTCTTCGCGATGCTTCAGAGTGGGCTGGCAGATGCCGCGAGAGTCCAGGTGCGAGGGTTTAGGGTTTGGGGTTTGAGTTGGGGTTTAGGGTTTAGGGTTTAGGGTTTAGGGCTCGAGAGTGCTTCAGATTGCGACGACGCAGCGACGGGCCAAGGGTGTTAAGAGCACAGAGCTGATGAGGGTTTGCATGCGTGAAGCTAGGGTTCAGGCTTTAGGATCTAGGGTTTAGGGTTTAGGGTTTAGGGTTTAGGGTTTTCCTTCAGAGGTGGACTCGTGGAACAGACATTTTCTCCTTTCGCTTTTTGTTGGTGCCGCTGCATCTGCACACAGTTCACTGGGCCCTGGGGGTTGCCGATTTGGCGTAAGTTTGCTGCTGCTGTTGCTGCTGCTGTTGCTGCTGCTGTTGCTGTTGCTGCTGCCGTTGCTGCTGCTGCTGCTGCTGCAGTTGGGCTGCACCTGTCGATGCTGATGCTACTGGTGGCGGTTTACTGGGCAGCCACGGTGAAGTAGTGATTTTTCCGGAAGTCATTTCGTGTTGCTGCTGCTGCTGCTGCTGCTGCTGCTGCTGCTGCTGCTGCTGCTGCTGCTGCTTGCTCACAGGCGGGGCCTGACGTTTGTTTTCGACGCGCTGCCTCAGCAGTTTAAACCTTTCCATGAAGTTATTAAACTTTTTCTTACGGAGTGCTGGGAAGCCAAGAGGCTAGGTCAGTCTGCTGCTGCTGCTGCTGCTGCTGCTGCTTTTGCTTCTGCAGCTTTTCCTGCTCTTGCTGCTGCCCCTCCACGTGCTACGCTTTAGCCTTATCTTTCGACTGATGCGAGCTAGCCCAGCTTAGCTGTCTCTGCATTGTTGGTCCGTTGCTGCTGCTGTAGATCATGCTGCTGCTGCTGCTGCTGCTGCTGCTGCTGCTCTTCATACTTAATGGCATTTGGTGCTGCTTTACCTCAGCTGTGCCTTCACCCGAATGGCAAGCGGCACTGCCTTGCGAATTCTCTTACGAACTTCCTAAAGAAGGGGAGCGCAGCTTTCAGCAGCAACAGCAACAGCAGCAGCAACAGCAACAGCAGCAGCAGCAGCAGCAGCAGCAGCAAGCGGGAAGGGACGAGCGTGGGGGAGGGTCACCCCACACTAGTGAAAAGTCAAGTGGTTTGTCGCAGCTGTCTGCTCATGACGCCCATGCAAGCAGCAACAGCAGCAGCAGCAGCAGTTGCTGCAGCAGCAGCAGCAGCGGCAGCAGCTGCTGCAGCAACAGCAGCGGGCGCTGTGGTAGCTTCTGGGTTCCCCCGCAGAAGGGGTCAGACGACTGCGGTGTCTTCTTGTGCCTCTTCGCGGCTGCCATTTGCAATGGAAGGCCTTTTTGCTTCTCGCAGCAAGACATTGCTGCATGCAGACTGAGACTGGTACGTACGCTACTGCTGCTGCTGCTGCTGCTGCTGCTGCTGCTGCTGCTGAGCCTCAGGTAGAGCTGCTGAGGCGGGGTGCTGCTTCCTGCAGGCGGCAGCTCTTCTTGAAGGGCCCTGAGGGCCTCCCCAGAAGCAGCGGCAGCTGCAGCAGCTGCTGCAGCTGCAGCAGCTGCTGCAGCTGCAGCAGCAGCAGATGCAGCAGCAGGAACCGCAACCGCAGTGGGTGCCGCTTCCGTGCGTCCCTGAAGCCAAACAGGGATATATTCGTTTGCATTTTGTTTCTTAAACTGATCCATGAATTTATATTTCCTGTTATATTCTCTCACCGCAGTGGCCCTTTCTATTTCTGACTAATTGACTTCTCAGATACAAAGGACTTCGCTGTATGAGGCAGGCCAGCTGTGGCTAGCTAGCTGTGGCTAGCTAGCTGTGGCTAGCTAGTTGTGTCTAGCTATCTGTGGCTAGCTAGCTGTAGTTCTTGCTGAATGGCAAGAGTTCCAGCAACTCAGTGCTAGAGTTTAGGGTTTAAAAGGGTTTAGGGTTTAGGGTTTAGGCATTTTAGGGGCTGCGCCAAAGCAGCTAGCCACCTAGCAGGTCGGGGTTTTCAGGTCCTGCACAGCTAGCCAAGAACTTCCCCAACACAGCTGCTTTGCCTCTTCTGCATTTCAGTGGCTTTCTGAAAACATAAAAAACAAAAGATGTTGCCTTTTTTAAGAGCAAGACGTCTTCCTTGGCTAGCCAGGCAGACCTGGTAGGCTAGCCGCTGGCTAGCTGCTGAAGGCGCTGCAATACCGATACTAAACCCTAAACCCTAAACCCTAAACCCTGCTAAACTCCACTGCAAGCCAGCAGCTGCAGCTAGCCCCGCTGCTGCAGATCTGCTGCGGAGGCCAAAGGTTGCTGCTGGAGCTCGAGCTGCATGCTGTGAAGTGCAGCAAGATTCAGGTTTGTGTTGCTTCTTCGGAAAGCAGAACGCAGCAGCCGGAAGCGCCTTCAGACGCTTCATTGAATAGCATTTCACAACTTATTTTTCATAAATACACTTTTTAAAATAATTAGTTTATCAAATAATGGCGGATCAGCCGGAGAAGAGCAGAGCTGAAGCCCCACCAAGGGCTGATCGGACTCCAGTGGAGGCTCTGCTGCTGTCTGCAGCACTTTTAGGCAAAATTTGAATTTTGGGGCAGCACTCGAAAACATTAAGCGCTTTCAAGCAGCTAGCCAGTGGCTAGCTCGCAGGATCTGTTCATCGCAGCTAGCCAGTGGCTAGCTCGCAGGATCTGTTCATCGCAGCTAGCTAGTGGCTAGCTCGCAGGATCTGTTCGCCGCAGCTAGCCAGTGGCTAGCTCGCAGGATCTGTTCATCGCAGCTAGCCAGTGGCTAGCTCGCAGGATCTGTTCATCGCAGCTAGCCAGTGGCTAGCTTGCAGGATCTGTCCATCGCAGCTAGCCAGTGGCTAGCTCGCAGGATCTGTTCACACAGCTAGCCAAGAGAGGATTCCTTTCGTTCAAGTTCAACTTCCAAAAGTGGTTGTGTCAAACTCTACAGCTCGTAGCTGTGGAAGAAAGCCTTTGTAAAAGACCTCAAATGGAATTATATTTTTTGTTATAATTCTGAAAGCAACTCTTGATTTTCATGCAATCCAATTTCTGCATTTCAGGAATGGTTTGCTGCGCTGCAGCAGCTAGTTGGAAGCAAAATGAATTTACAATACAATGTGCAAAAATATATATTTAGAAAGTCACCGGCAAATGTAATTAAAACCATCTTGAAGTTGAATCAACTTTAACTTTCTTGTCATGTTCTAAAGGAAACGAAATTGGCCTGTAAAAGGCGGGGTAACTGTGGCCGTGCAGCGGCTAGCTGCGGCTAGCTAGCCATAGCTAGCTGGCCCCAGATGGCTAGCCATGTCACGCTAGCTAGCTGGGCAGCTGGCCGAGCCAGCTGCTCACCACCAGCTAGCCACGGCTAGCTAGTAATCATCAGCTCACCGTAGCTGCAGCAACTAACTAAGGCTAGCTAGCCAAGGCCAGCTAGCTGCGGCAAGCTGTGGCTTGCTATGTGCAGCTAGCTACTTTGTTCCAACTCCGGGGGTGTGGTGCATGCACAAGTGAGGCTTCATCACTGCAGCAGCAGCAGCAGCTGCTGCTGCTGCTGCTGCTGCTGCTGGCTGCGCGAGGTGGTTCCTTTGCTTATTGGTTCTATCCCTTGGCTTTCTATTTGTTTTTCCGATTTCCTTTTTTAATTCAAAGGCTTCTCCATTACACTCTCGTGAGCTGCAAACCCTTCAGACAGACACGCTGTGCAAATCCTTGGCCCTACACCGCAACACACTGCGTAAACCCTAAACCCTAAACCCTAAACCCTAAACCCTAAACCGTCAGTTGTCTTGCAAGGTTCTGCGGTGTTTACAGCCTGAATGTTGTGTCTCAAGAAGCCTGAAAGCCGAGAATTACAGAACACTTATAAACCTCTTTTTAGGGTTTAGGGTTTACTGCAATCGATTGCTTGCTGATGCTTGGGGCTGTGGCAATTGAGGCCCAAGCCCCAAACATCAAACCCTAAACCCTCAAAAACCCTAAACCCTAAGGCGTTAGCAATTTAAAAAAAGCGATCAATTAATTAGTGAATGAGTGCAGAGGATCAATTTCAAACCCTTGAGGCCAACAAGAGTTAGGGCGGGTTTAAAAACCCCCGGAGGCTCAAAGGGTTTAGGGTTTAGGGTTTAGGCATTAGGGCGTATGAAACTTCTCAGTTTTGTCCTACTGCGGTGTCTTGATATTGTCAACTCACCAAAGTCTAAATCATTGTTTCTAAACTTCAAGCCCTAAACCCTAAACCCTAGATTAGCGACTACAGTCCTCTGTGCAGCCTAGTTCCAGCTGATGGCATGGCCGCCTCGCTCCGCTTTTTGTTCTACCTTCTTAATTTCTCCTTTTTAATTTTAATTAAATTAATTAATTGTTTACAAACAACAGAATCTGTTTCTTCTTGCGGCGTAGCTACACCTGCGGCCTTTGCTGCTGCAGAGTACCAGTTGCTGCTACGGCAGCCACTCCCCAGGCGATACGCCACTGCTGCGGCTCCCGCAGCAGCAGCAGCAGCAGCAACTGCAGCAACAGCAGCAGCAGCAGCAGCAGCAGCAGCAGCGAACTCGTTTGCTTTGCCCAAGTGCCCCCCAGCCGACGCGCTGCTGTCGGCCAGGCCGCCGCTGCAGCAGCCGCCGCCAGGTGTGCACAAAACACCAGCAGCAGGAGCAGCAGCAGCTGCTGCTGTAGCACTGCAGCAATATGCAGTGAACGCCACGAGAGCAGCAGCAGCTGCTGCTGCTGCCCTCAAGTTTTTCCCTGCCAGAGTCCAGAACCCAACAGCGAAGCAACTGCTGCACCTACTCATGCAGCAGCAGCAGCAGCAAGAGCAGCAGCAGCAGCAGCAGCGGCTACTAGTGCAGCAGCAGCAGTTGTCCAGAGAAAGAATCGAACATGTTCGGCAGCAGCTGCGACTGCTGCATCAAAGCCTTATCTCCTCAGGCAAGCCAAGCCCTAACCGCTGCTGCTGCTGCTGCTGCTGCTGCTGCTGCACTGATTGCTACTTTTGTTGCTGCTGCTGCAACAAATGCGTGTGTCTCGTTGTTGCTGCTGCTGCAGCAAAACTGCTCTCCAGCGAAGTGAGCGCAGCAGGCCGTCGCGGCTCGCGTTTGGCCGTGCGGCGGGTACGTGCTGCTGCTGCTGCTGCTGTTTCCCCTGCTGCTGCTGCTGCTGCTGCTCCACCTGCTGCTGCTGCCAGCGCGGGCCATCACGAGCGGCTGCTGCTGCTGCTGGCGGTTGCTGCGTTCAGCTATACTCCGCAGCAGCAGCAAAGCTGCGGCAGCTGCTGCTGCTGCATGCACCCGCGCTGCAGCAGTACGCGAATCTAAGGGGCTCAGTGGAGTGGCTTTTGTCTAAAGGATTCCTTTTGGAGGTACAACAGCTGCTGCCAGTGTTGCTGCTGCTGCTGCTGCTGCTGTTGCTGCAAGTTGCTTTGCTGCTGCTGCTGCTCGTTTGCTGCTTCCCCTGGATCCGCTACTGCTGCCACTGTTGCTGCTGCTGCTGCTGCTGTGTTGCGCTGCAGCGCGGGTGGAGTCGAGGCCCCTGCGTGTGCTTCGTCTCAGCAGCAGCTGCAGCAGATGCAGCAGCAGCAGCAGCAGCAGCAGCAGCAGCATCCATGCCCGCAGCGCTGGATGTTACCCCGCCTTTTCTTGGGGGCCTTCGGCTGCATGTGGCTTCTGCTGCAAAGAAAGGACAGGTGAAAACCCTAAACCCTAAACCCCAAACCCTAAACCCTAGGCATTTTTATCTAGGGCGCTCCGGAGCAGCTGAAGTTCCTGCTGCTGCTGCTGCTGCTGCTCGTCAGCTTGCTGCTGCAGCTGCCTTGGTGGCCTTTCTTTTGCTGCAGGTGCTGCTGCTGCCTGCTCTCACTGAATGCACAGAAGTTCATTGGTCTTTTCTTTTCGCAGTGAGTTGCAGAAACAAAGTTTGTCCTTCAGGGTTTTGCATTTTGAGGCTTAGGGTTTAGGGTTTAGGGTTTAGGGTTTAGGGTTTAGGGTTTAGGGTTTAGGGTTTGGGGGCCCGTTTTGTGAGGTCTGTAACAGCGCGCAGTTTTGGGATCGACTCCTGCTGCTGTTTGCTACGTCACGGATGCCGAAGCGCTCAAGTGCAGCAGCAGCAGCAGCAGCAACAGCAGCAACAACAGCAACAGCAGCATCACGAGCGGCAGCAGCAACAGCAATAGCAGCGGCAGCGACAATAGCAGCAGCAACAAAGTAGGCAGCAGCAGCAGCAGCTTAGAAACCAGTGAAGTGCTCTCAACGCGTTTCACGCTGAGACGCCTTTTTCCCCGGAGGCCATGGTCCGTCTAGGGTTTAGGGTTTAGGGTTTAGGGTTTAGGGTTTAGGGTTTAGAGGTCTACTTAATGCTTCAGGTGAATACTGGGTGTGCTGGACAGAAATGCTTTGCTGCTGCTGCTGCTGCTGTGGCTGACTGTGCTGCTGCCGCCTGTGCAGCAGCCACGGCTGCTGCTGAAATTGCTATTTTGCTGTATTGGCTGCTTCGAGTGTGGCTGAGATACATTCATGACACTTCTGTTGCTGCTGCTGCTGCTGCTGCTGCTGCTGCTGCTGCTGGGTTTTGAGCAGGCTGGACGTTGTCTGCAACGCCTCTTGCCTCTCTTCTGAAGCTCTTGGCTCTCTGCAGGTCCTTTGCTGCTGCTGCTGCTGTTGCTGCTGCTGAGGCTGTTGCTGCTGTTGAGGCTGCTGCTGCTGCTTCTTTTTGCAGCAGCTGCTCGTACATGAAATGGGGTTTATGTGTGCTCAGGACATTCTGCCAACGGCGCTGTACATCGATGGCTCCATCCAGGAGCAGCAGCAACAGCAGCAGCAACAGCAGCAGCAACAGCAGCAGCAAGAGGAGCAGAGCTCGCCGCTTGCGCGGAGTATAGCAGAGCTTTTACAGCAGGTAAAGCCTCTTGCTGCGGCTGCTGCTGCTCGGCAGCAACAGCAGCAGCAGCAGGATCCATCAGAAGTCCTGCACGATGCTCTTGGAGTGTACGACTTAATGCGGCGAAAGCGAGGAAACATAGATTGAATCTGAGTTGAATTCTTTTGCCGAGGGTTTGGGTCTTGGGATTTATATTAAACTTCTCCGAAAAGCCCAACTAAATCTTCGTCAGAAGGAATGGACAGAAGGCAAGAGCCACAGACTGGGGGGAAGCAAGAAAGAGAAAATGGAAAAATGCAACTTTTCGTTTATTTCCAATAAACATTTTCATTGCCTATTCTTTTTGTTGCATTTAAAAGCTCTTTTCAGCCCCAATTAGTTCCAGCTACGAGAAGCCTCCTCGAGCGTCAGCTAGCAGCGACAAGTCCCAGCTAGCCACAGCTAGCTGCAGCTAGATGCAGCTAGCTAGCTGCAGCTAGCTAGCCACAGCTAGCTAGCTGTGGCTAGCCACAGCAGCTCAACGGAATGACTGCCAGTGTGTTGACTAGATGCGGAGCTTGCCCATTATTCAAGTAAAGCCAACACTTACGCTAGCTGCGTCTACAGCGTTAACAAAGAATTAAGTATCCGGCTGCACATAAATACTGACAAGAACTATTTCTTAGTATTTTTATTGCATTCAATGCACAAATCGGTGAAAAGAATCTCTAGAGGCATAGGGAGGGCGTGGCTCTCGGCTTTCCCTTTAGCAAATCTTTGGAAAGCAAGTCTTTCGGAAGAGGAATGTTTTTGGGTTTGAATAAGGGCTAACAGGGAAATGAATGAGGCATTAAAGAAACTCCTAGTTCATTTTGAGAGCAAGACACTGAGTAGGGAGTCGCAGGTCTCAAAGAATCGCAGGAAGTTTGCGTGAGACGAATGAACAGCAACCTAATGTCGAATAAATGAACAAGGCCGATTCAAATTAGGTTTTATTAAATCATTTGGCCTTTTGTATTAACGCTAGAAAGCCCTGAGGGCCATAGTAAAGACTTCGCATGCCTCTGTAAGTGGCGGACTCCAGGGCAAATGGGTGGCAGCAGAAAATACTTAAGTGAGAACTCTGAAGAATGAAATGCAGAAGAGTTTTGTTTGGACTGATTTGAAAACTGAAACGCAAAGGGGTTTTGTTTGGACTCACTCCGTGTCCCAATTTAAAATCCAAAGTTTTTGCGCGGCTTGCTTCTCATTTTAAACTATAAAGCTGAATAAGATGATTATTTCTAATCATCTTTTAACGAAAGTTGTGTGCACTGAAGAGTGCTTCGCAGGAGCGGCTTCTGCCTCGAGGTGCTCTACTTCCCAGAAACCATATTTGCTGAAGTGCATCAGATCCAGTCAAAACTCATTCCTTACAAAGTAATCTACGCTGACCAATTATTGATTTCTGGTTTTTATGAGAAAGCTTTCTTCCCCGTGCGAAGTATAGTAGAGGGATTCAAATGAAAGTGATGGGACTGTTGCGTGATATCTTCTTTTCTATGCCACCATCTGATATTTCCTTTTATTCCGTCGATGCCTCTAGATTGAACTTTTTTTTCATAAAAGTTTTCTAAAAGGTCACTTTATCTGCTATCGTTAGGTTTTCAGGTAGCTGCCGAGGAAAATAAATCTTTTTTTAGTAATTTAAACATCTGTCGCCCAGCTGTCAACCTGAAATGGCTTCCTATGGTCAAGATATCGATGATTGCAGCTGTCCTCCACAAAATGTTGTTTTAATTTTCTTTTTTTTCCTTACTTTTGTCTTGTGGTGATCGCCAGTATAAGCCTTCTCTGTAAGGATTCAAATGCCCTTTTTAGCACTGATGAATAATAGTTTCTCAAAAATGTTTTTGGAGAAACTATGCTTTCAGCATTAGTCTGAGCCCACGAAGAACACTCCAAACTCTGTTGTCCAAGTCGTAGTGTGTTGCATGCAGTGATTTGCTCCCCTTTTGAGCAAAAAGAAAATCTTTTTGGCGAGGAATTTGTGCTCAAGCATTTGTTCAAAAGCACAAAACCCTTTTGTGAGTTAGAAACGACTTTAAATTGTATTTGGAGTTGGCAATTGATTCAGTTCTTCTGCACTTTCACGCAGAGTTCGTAGATGAGCTTCTGTGGACAAGTCACAAGTCCTTGACTTTACTAGGACCTCTCTGCCCTTCAGTTCCAATTTTGGATATTCCATTCCGTTTTGCTTTTTCTTGTTTTGCTGAGATCGAGTTTTGCAATCTATTTTTGCTAGAATGCTCGCATTTTTGAAACAATTGCAGACAATAAGCAATGCCACCTGTGGCCCTGCAGCTGCAGCTGCACAACTTCGCAACAAACTGCTGAGTATAATCATTCTACAGGCTGCTGAATAAACACATTTTGTTTTCTAAAGCATAACTCCATCAAATCTGGCCCTTAGGGGCTGCAGCGAAAAGTAATGAAAGCTCTCGAGCATCTTTTAAAGTAGCAGATCTGTCTTGCTCTCTGAAGCACTTTTGGAGCTTGTCAAGTTGCATTGAAGAGTTCTGTTTCCCTCACTGAAATTCTTTAGCTAGTATTTGCTTTATATGTTTATTTTTGGGTTTATGATGAAATGCTTGACACTTTTGTGCAGATAATATCTCACGAAAGCGAATACGAGGTGACGTGCTAAGCTCTGCAGGCAATTCCAGTTTCGTTTTCCTTTTGTGCAGGGAATCTTTTCTTTGCAGGTTTAATTCATTTAAATCCCTTAACCATTCGCTGAAATATTTAAAAAAGAACTTTTAAGTTTTCCTGGAAACCTCAAAGTTTATTATTATTCTTCTGCAGACTTCTACAGCAACACGGGCGTCCCCGGGTGCAGCTGCGCGATGACAGTTTGAACTAGGGAGAAATCTGCACAACTTTCTTCCCTTTTGGTCTTTTTCTGCGGAAATTAGTCTTTAAAATTGCTAAATAAAGAAACTTGAAAACATTTTAAAGCTTCTGTTGCAGTACTGCAGTTAATAACTCAGAGATCGCGTGAAAGCGATCCGAACTTGCAATTCCGCGTTTTTGCAAATGTGCAGGAAAGCTGCTCGCTGCTGCTCATGTGACCAGATCCATCATTACTTGATTTACACAATTGCAAAAGTTTTACTTTTTTAAAAGAGTTTTACTTTTTAAAAAGGTTTTATAAATTGAAATCAAGCCCGAACATGAGGTATAGTGTAGAGCTCGTTGAACTCCGATCTATTCTGACTTTCCCGAACCGCAGAGCCTGCAGCTTCGAAGATCTTGAAATGATGCTGCTCTGCATGTTTTTCCACCAATTAATGTTTTTCCACCTATTAATTTATGATAATAAGTGCAAATGAAAGGCAATTTTCCTTTGCTGCTGCCAGAAAGAAGCTGACGAGAGCCGAAGGGTCACTGACACGGCAAGGCGTGTTGTCTCAGCAGCAGCAGGCGGCCGGAAGTCAGCAGGATGGGATGCACTGAAGCTCATAGTTTCCCTGAAATTGAATAATTTATTTTAATTCAACGAAAGAATAATTTATTTTAATTAAAACAAAAGAATTTAAAAGAATGCGAACACCTCCGGCCATTTCGGCTGCCAAAGGTGGTCCTTGTGCTCTCCCACCAACCACCTAATTTGGATACAAGTTTGGGGCGACTCACATGTAGAAAAGACCCAAATTAAATTAAATTAAAATTAAAAAACAATGAATTAATAAAGTACAGAAATTCCCCACCTATATTATATATTATATGTTATGGCTGCAGAAAGCCGGGTCCTTTGACCAGTGCATGCAAAGCCTGTTCACGCGCAAACCTTTGTCTTCTGCGCATGCAACGGCCAATTTGCATTTCAAATCTTTTTAAATCTTTTTTTCGCAACTTATTTGAATTTATTTTGCCATTTTTTGCACAATTAAAGCGAGAAAAGTTGCAAAAGGAGCCCGCAGGCCTGTAGCCGCGATCTTGGAAGACTGACGCGGCTACTTAGCGAATTTTTGAAGTCATTTGTGCAACTTTAGAACAGAAAATGATATTAAAATGGCAAATAAAGTGAAAAATGTGAATTAGAAGCCACTTTAATAATAAAACTCGCAAATAAATGCAAATGGGGGGGTGGAAAGACCCTGCAGGATCCTGTGACAAGCTCAGAGTTTGCTACACCTGCGAACTGCAGCAAAGAGGAACTCCGTGCGCCTTAGAGAGCCAGCCGCTGCTGCAGGTCTTTAAATTTAATTTTAATTTCCAAAGAATTACAAATTTGTTCATTTTAACTTCATTTTGGCAATTTGCAGCGGGAATTGCTGCAGCCGGTGCTGACCCGACTTGCTGCACCAATCAGCAGCCTTAGAAGGTGCTGCTGCGCCGCTGCAGCTGCCAAAAGTGGTGCAGCATTACATGAAGCTAAAGAGAGTCATAAAAATTAATTAAAATGGCTAATACTTGTGCTGAGGAGAAAGACAACTGGGCTTTTCTTGCTGCTGCATTATCTCATTATCTGCAACGTGGGAACAGAAGTGCTATCTAAGAAAGCCGTTAAAATGCTGCAACAATATTCCAGGATGTGTTGGATCTACAAAATAGTTTTAAAAGGAATTATTGGTGAAATGTTTCTGCAAAGAATTGTGAATAAGATGAGAAGAGGAAAGAGCGGCGAAGATCGCTGGCAGCTTTCCCGGTGAGCGATGGCTGCTGCGGTGACTGCGGGAAAGGGGGCACGAAATTGTTTCATTTGAATCCAAATATTCCAAAAAATGATTTTAAAAAGATAATTTATCGAAATAAATGCTTTAAAAAAGATCTAATCCGGAGAAATCTTCTTTTCACGAAAGCTGCCAGCCCTAAGGATCTGCTGCTGCTGCAGAGCTGCGCATACACCGCGTCTGGGCCTGGCCTCGTTTTCAGCAGAACTTTTTGCAAACTTTTTGGAAACTTTCGGAAACTTTTGGAAACTTTTTGAAAACTCTTTTTAAACTTTTTGCAAAACCATTTGCTGGCTTTTGCTGCTGTTTTCCCGTGTTATTGGCATTTAAAAAGGCTTTTTCTGCACTAGAAAGCCCCGCATCCGAAAAGTTGAAACTTGAAAAGTTGAAAATGCATGCAAGCTTTGCTGCTGGGGTTTTTGGGGGCTTTTTCACTTTTCTTTGAAAACTCTTTTTTCCTTTTTTCTCTCCAACTCACAAAAGCACATTTGCTGCAAAAAGAAAACCTTTTGGAGCTCTAATTGGCACAAAAGCTCGCCCTGGCTGCTGCTGCCACCCTTTCCCGGGGGAAACCCACCGCTTTCTTGCTGCTGCCGCTGCTGCTGCTGCTGCTGCTGCTGCTGCTGCTGCTGCTGCTGCTTTAGCAGCGCGGCTTGCTGCTGCTGCCTTCTGCTGCTTTCTTTGAACTCGAAACTTCCCCGAAAATAAATCCACTTGAGGAGCCCCACAGCTCTGTTAAGCAGCTGCCAAGCAGCAGCTTTGGGCTCAAAACTTAGCCGAATTTTGCAAAATTTAAAAATTACTTCTTCTCCATTTTGTGCCTCTTTAGGGGCCCCAGCAAAGCTCTCAGGCCCAAGAGGCCAGCGGGGCCCCCAGGGTTTGCTGCGCTTTTCGCTGCAGCACGCAGCAAAAAAAAGAAAATGCACTTGCAGCAGCAGCAGCAGCAGCAGCAGCAGCAGCAGCAGCAACACCAGCAGCAGCTAAAGGGCCTGCGTAAACCAACAACAAACAGACTTAATGTTGACAGCGGCTCTCGCAGCAGCAGCGCACGTTTACGTGAGTGAGTTTCTGCTCGACAAACCAAAGCTAGCTAGCAGCAGCAGCAGCCGCAGCAGCAGCAGAAGCAGCCGCAGCAGCAGCAGCAGCAGCAAGAGCAGCAGCAGGGTGAACAGCTGCAGCAGCAGTTGTTGTCGTGGTAGCCCGCTGCACCTCTTGCGGCAGTCTACCGGGGAAGCCACTGCAGCAGCACTGACAGCAGAAGATGGGTGAGACAACGCAGCAGCAGCAGCAGCAGCAGCAGCAGCTGCTGCTGCTGCTGCTCCGCTGCTGCTGCTGTGGGGTTGCAGCGAGAAGCCGGGCCTCTAGGCCCAACACGAAGACTCAGACAGATTTTCTAAAAGTTTGTAATTGAATTGAAATTAAATTTAAAATAATTAAAAAGACTTTTGAAGAAAAAATAAACCGCGCAGCAATCGAGGGGCAGCCGCCGGCGTATCGGCGCTGCAGCAGCAGCAGTGGCATCAGCTGCTGCTGCTGCTGCTGCTGCAGCACAAATGGCATTGCTGTGCGCTTTCGTAAGTGGCCTGCTGCTGCTTTATCTAGGCTATTCTGCGCAGCCCCAAAAGTAGAAGAAGTTCCCACTAGTGCTGCTGCTGCTGCTGCTGCTGCGCTCACTCGGCAGCAGCAGACGCCGAAGCTGCTGCAGCAGCAGCAAGTAGAAACGCCGCCTTGCTGCTGGAGAGTTAGACAACAAGTCAGCAGCAGCAGCAGCAAGTTGAATGTTTCTGAAAATGCTGCTGCTGCAGCACTAGCAGCGACTGTACGTGGTACGTAGGCGGCGGCGCTGCCGCTGCTGCTGTTGCTGCTCCCCCACAGCTCCAGCAGCTGCTCCTGCTGCAGCAGCAGCAGCAGCAGCAGCAACAGCAGCTGGGTCTGCATCTGTTCTGCTGTTTGTGCGTCGTTTGGGGGATTTTGGAATATCAAGTGAGATTGTGCTGCTGTCCGTTGTGAAGTTTGGGCTGCTCGGTAGGCTTGCAGCAGCAGCAGCAGCAGCAGCGGCAGCAGCAGCAGCAGCAGCAGAACTTGTTGCCGCTATTGCGGCGTTGCCGCTGCACTTCTTTTCTCCTCAATTCCTTCATTTCAGCCACCCCTCTCTTCTGTTTGTCTGTACACATCGCCTGCTGCTCCCCTAGCTGCAGCAACTGCAGCTGCAACTGCAGCAGAAGCTGCAGCAGCAGCAGCAGCGCCCCCCGCCAGCGCCCGCAGAGGGCAGCAGCAGCAGCAGTGACTGAAGCAGCTCCCACAGAAGACTTTCTTGGTGCAACACAGCGCATTTCCGTCCCTGAAGGCGTTTGCTGCCCGGCAGCAGCAGCAGCAGCAGCAGCAGCAGCAGCAGCAGCTGCTGCAGCACTGGGACGCCATCACAACAGAGCGGCTTGCATCTGCATGTGCATGTGATTTCGGGTGTGATGCCCTGCCACTGATACTAGGCCACTGGAAACAGCAGCAGCAGCAGCAGCGGCAGCAGCAGCAGCAGCAGCAGCGGCAGGAAGGCAGCAGCAGCAAGGCAGCAGCAGCAGGCCCGTTTTCTTCTAAGGCCTTGTACCTGCCGCAGCAAGCCAGGCCTCCTTTTTGCTGCTGCTTCCCAACTTTTGCTGCTGCCTCTTTTGTTGCTGCTGTGGGGCGGCGTTGCTTCCAGGCCTGAAGCTCCTGCCAGCCATCTGCGGAAGCTGCAGCAGCAGCAGCAGCAGCAGCAGCAGCAGCAGCAGCAGCTGGTGCTGCTCGGCGACCTCTTTTGGGTTTAGCGTTTCAGAAGCTTTCATAAGACTGCCTCTGCTTCCTCTGCTTCTCCCGTAGCCTCTGCTGCTGCTGCTGCTGCTGCTGCTGCTGCTGCCAGCTGCTCGTCATGATGTCCACTGCCGACACAGACACTCCCCCCCACAATGCGGGCTTGCTGAAGCTGCAGCAGCAGCAGCAGCAGCAGGAGGCAGCAGCAGATAAGTGCAGCTCTCAGCGTCCCAAGGCGAAGAGCAGCAGCAGCAGCAGCAGCAGCAACAGCAGCAGCCCTAGCCTCGACGGCGCGCAGGAGCAGCAGCAGCAGCAAAGCAGCCGCTTGCGCGCTGAGGCCTCTGAATTTAGACCCCTGCCAAAGTCTGTCACTCCGCAGCAGCAGCAGCAGCAGCAGCAGCAGCAGGCAGGCGTAACCAGTAGCAGCTGCAGCGAGAAGGCCAACAGCAGCAGCATCAGCAGCAGCAACAGCAGCAGCAACAGCAGCAGCAACAGCACCACCGGAAAAGCATATCAGTTTAACCGCAACGCGCAGGAGTTTGTTCCGGGGCGGCCTTACGTGCTTCCTGGAACAGCAGCAGCAGCAGCAGCAGCAGCAACAGCAGCAGCAACACCGGTGGGCGCGTCGCCGGCAGCAGCATCCGCAGCAGGGTATGCATGCGCAGTGCAGCAGCAACCTGCTTTCTACGGCTCCCCTGCAGCAGCAGCAGCAGCAGCAGCACGGACTCCCCACCAGCAGCAGGCGTATCCTGCCTACGCCTACGCAGCTGCTTATGGGACGCCGCAGCAGCAGCAGCAGCAGCAGCAGCGCCAGCCGAAGCCGGGGAGGCAGCAGCAGCAGCAGCAGCAGCAGCAGCAGCGGGGGGGCCCCATGAGCGCCCACTCGGGGCGCCGGTGGGCGCCCACACACACTCCAGGCTCTCCCGGTGTGTCCCGCACGCCGCAGCAGCAGCAGCAGCAGCAGCAGCCACAGCAGCAGCAGCAGCAGCAGCAGCCGCCACCTCCTCCCCCGCCTGCCAGCGTTGTCTGTGAACAGCAGCAGCAAACGCTGCCCGGAGGCAGCTTCAGAGACAGGCTGCTGAAGGGAGCTGCTGCTAAGAAACCAAACAGCCCTGCGCAGCAGAAGCAGCAGCAGCAGCAACAGCAGCAGCAGCAGCAGCAGCAGAAGCCGAAGGAGGCAGCACGATCCAGGTCTCCACAGCCGCAGCAGCAGCAGCAGCAGGCGGCTGCAGCGGATAAGGAGCCTTCTATAAATGGCTGTGTGCAAGCTCAGCAGCAGCCACAGCAGCAGCAGCAGCAGCAGCAGCAGCAGCAGCAGCAGCTGCAGGCACCCGCTGCGTCAAAGCGGGGGCCTTCGCCCGCATCGCCTCGCCGTGCAGCGCCTGCAGCAGCAGCAGCAGCAGCAGCAGCAAAGCCAGCAGCAGAAGCACCGAAGCAGGGCACCTGGAGCGATCGGGTGCGAGCTGCTGCTCCTCAGCAGCAGCAGCAGCAGCAGCAGCAGCAGTTGGCACCGACGGCAGGACAAGCTGGTGCCGCAAAGAGAGCCAAGAGCCCAGCAGCAGCAACAGCGAAGCAGCAGCAGCAGCAGCAGCAGCAGGGCCAGCAGCAGCAGGACTCCAAGCAGGCAAAAATTTACTCTCCAGCTCCTCCCGCAGCAGCAGCCACAACAGCTGCAGCAGCAGCAGCAGCAGCAGCAGCAAAGGCAGAACAAACAGCAGCAAGTGCTGCTCCTGCTAACAATTGCCCGAAGGCACAGGACACTCCACCCTCAGCAAAACCGGCAGCACCAGCAGCAGCGGCACCAGCAGCAGCAGCAGCACCTGCTGCTGCAGCAGCAGCACCAGCTGCAACCGCAGCAGCTCCAGCTGCAGCCACAGCAGCACCAGCTGCGAGCGCAGCAGCACCTGCTGCACCAGCAACAGCACCAGCTGCAACGGCACCAGCTGCAGCAGCACCAGCTGCAGCAGCACCAGCTACAGCAGCAGCAGCACCAGCAGCAGCAGCAGCAGCACCAACTGCAGCAGCAGCAGCACCAGCTGCAGCAGCAGCACCAGCTGCAGCAGCAGCACCAGCTGCCGCTACAGCTGCAGCAGCACCAGCTGCAGCAGCAGAACCAGCAGCCGCAACGGCTAAGGCGGCAGAAGTGACAACGCCACCGCCGCAGCAACAGCAGCAGCAGCAGCAGCAGCAGCAGCAGCAGCCGGCCCCAGCAGCAGAGAATAGCGGCAGAAGCAGGGGCAGCGGGGGTTCGAGCTGGGCTGACAGGGTGAAGGCCGCCAAGGCAAAACCAGCAGCACCAGCAGCAGCAGCAGCACCTGCTGCAGCAGCAGCACCTGCTGCAGCGAAGCAGCAGCAGGAGAGCGATGGTAAGCACCAGCCGCCTGCCCGGGCAACACATAGCCCTCAGCAGCAGCAGCAGCAGCAGCCGCAGCAACAGCCGCAGTGGCCTGTACGGCGTGCTGCTGCTGCGCAAGATGCGCAGGAGAGGCAGCAGCAGCAGCAGCAGCAGCAGCAGAAGCCTCAGCATGAGTGGGGTAGAAGGGCGGCAGCAGGAGCAGCAGCTGCCCCCGCCGCAGCAGCTCCCGCTGCAGCCACACCACCATCAGCTGCAGCAGCAGCTGCTGCCCCAGCAGCAGCAGCAGCAGCTGCCCCAGCAGCTGCCCCAGCAGCAGCACCTGCTGCAGCAGCAGCACCACCAACAGCAGCGCCTGCGGAGTCACTGGCTTCTTCCCCAGCCCCCGCAGCAGCAGCAGCAGCAGCAGCAGCAGCAACAGAGAGCTCGGCGGCGAGCACATCCTCCCCAGACTCGAGCGGAGCAGCAGCAAACGAAAGCCCAGACGCAGCAGCAGCAGCAGCAGCAGCAGCAGCAGCAGCAGGCGGCAGCCTGTCTTGGGCAATGCGGGCGCGGCTAGCGAAGGACAGGCCCGACCCCGTGAAGCTGCAGCCGTCGCCGCCGCAGCAGCAGCAGGCAGCAGCAGCAAACGGAGGGGAGCAGCAGCAGCCGCAGCAGCAGCAGCAGCACGGAGGCGCGCAGCGCGGCAGCAGGGGCAGGGGAGGTGCAGCAAGGGGAGGCAGCAGCAGCCACCAAGACCAGCACTGGGGCAGCAGCAGCAGCAGCAGCAGCAGCGGCAGGGGGCCCCACAGCAGGGGCCGGGGGGGCCCCCATGGGGCCCACGGGCAGCGCAGGGGGGGGCTGCGGCAGCAGCAGCAGCAGCAGCAGCAGCAGCAGGAGGAGTGGCCGGGGGAGGCGGCGCGCTCGGAGCAGCAGCAGCAGCCGCAGCCGGAGCCGCAGCAGCAGCAGCAGCAGCAGCCAGAGCCGCAGCAGCAGCAGCAGCAGCAGCAGCAAGTTCCCAAACCCGCAGGAGTTTGGGCTGCAGGCGCTGCGCCTCTTGGCCGGTGGGTGGTGCCTCCCCCCCGCCCTGCAGCAGCAGACCAGCAGCAGCAGCAGCAGCAGCAGCAGCAGCAGCAGCGGCAGCCAGCAGCTTCAGGAGCTGCTGCTGCTGCTGCTGCTGCTGCTGAGGCTGCAGGCGCAGCAGCTTCCACGGCTGCTTCCGGCACGGAGGAGGCAGAGAAGGCTCCCCGCGCAGCAGCAGCAGCACCTGCTGCTGCTGCGCAGCAGCAGCAGCAGCAAGAGCCGTGCGCTGCGCCTGTGTGGCCAAAGTCAAGGCCAACCGTGAAGCGGCCGCAGCAGCAGCAGCAGCAGCAGCAGCAGCAGCAGCAGCAACCCGCAGAGACGCAGCTGCTGCCGGGGCAGTGGCAGCGCTTTGCCCTCCCGAGAGGGAAGAGAGACGCAATGAAGGCGGAGGAGAAGAAGAGGCCGCCGCAGCAGCAGCAGCAGCAGCAACCGCAGCAGCAGCAGCAGCAGCAGCAGCAGCAGCAGCAGAAGCCGCGGTCGCCTGAGTGGGCGCGCCCCACACCGCTCCCTATGGCCAGCAGCAGTATCCCTGTGGCTGTCTTTACTTCGGAGGACAAACCAGCAGCAGCAGCAGCAGCAGCAACAGCAGCAGCAGCAGCTGCTGCTGTTCTCCCGGGGATGCTCAGAGATAGCTTGGCTATGCCGAAGACATCCCAGAAACCGCCGTTGCAGCAGCAGCAGCAACCACAGCAGCAGCAGCAGCAGCAGCAGCAGCAGCAACAGCAGCAAAGGCCCGCCGCGCCGCGCACTTCATCTCCTCGACCCGCTGAAGACCGCGGGTCGGCAGCAGCACCTGCTGCAGCAGCGCCTGCTGCAGCAATGCCCACTGCAGCAGCACCTGCTGCAGCAATGCCCTCTGCAGCAGCAGCAGCAGCACCTGCACCTGCTGCAGCAGCCCCTGCTTCGGCAACGCCGGCTGTAGCAATACTTGTAACAGCACCTGCTGCAGCAGCACCTGCTGCAGCAGCACCTGCTGCAGCAGCACCTGCTGCAGCAGCACCTGCAGCGGCGCCTGCTGAGGCAGCGCCTGCTGCACCAACACGTGCTGCAGCAGCACCTGCTGCAGCAGCAGCTGCTGCAGCAGCACCTGCTGCAGCAACACGTGCTGCAGCAGCAACTCTTGCCACCTCAGAGCCTGCGGAAGCCTCCCCAAGAAGGAGGCGGTCTCGCTCTCCTGCTGGCAGCAGCAGAGGCCGGCTGTCGCCTGCTGCTTCTCCAAAGCCTGCTGCAGCAAGGGCAGGCAGCAGCAAGCCAGCATCCCCAGCAGCAGCAGCAGCAGCAGCAGCAGCAGCACCTGCTGCTGCAGCCGGCAGCAGCAGCGCAAAGAAGACGAGCCCGAAGGACGCGTGGGGTGACGACGATGTTGAGGAGGAAGAGCAGAAGCCTGTGCAGCCCCCTCCTGCTGCAGCAGCAGCAGCAGCTCCAGCAGCAGCAGCAGCAGCAGCAGCAGCAGCAGCAGTTTATTCCATTGGATTCCTAGCCAAAATCAAAGGACACCCCAGCTGCCAGCCCCCCAAAGTGAATGCTGTCTTCCGCGTGGCGGACGGCGCCTTCTACTTGCCGCAGGCAGCACTGCATCCGCAGCAGCAGCAGCAGCAGCAGCAGCAGCACCAGCAGCAGCAGCAGCAGCAGCAGCAGTTCAGGTCGAGGCAGCAGCAAGGCGCCATGGACCACCAGGAGTGGCAGAGAAGGCCTAGAGACGCGGGAGCGCATGAAGACGCAATGAGGAGCTTCGGGGCAGCACGGTGTGTTGCTGCTGCTGCTGTTGCTGCTGCTGCTGTTGCTGCTGCTGCTGCTGTTGCTGCTGCTGTGGATATGCTCAGCAGCAGCGTGCCCGTCCACTCTTTTGCAGAAAAAGCTGTAAACTGTAGAAAAATCCAAAGAGGCTTTCTGCGTATCTTTCTACCGATAGAGTAACATGCTGCTGTTGCTGCTGCTGCTGCTGCTGCTGTTGCTGCTGCTGCTTCTGCTGCTGCTGCTGCTGCTGCTGCTGCAGGTCGGCGGGGCTCCCGGGGGCTCCCCGTGGCGCTGCTTCTTTGGGGGGTTTCTTCTCTCAAGAGAAGCCCCCAGACTTCAGCAGCGTGAGGCGGGAAAGGCCTAAAGCAGCAGCAGCAGCAGCAGCAGCAGGAGCAGCAGCAGCAGCAGCAGCAACACTTCCTGCGCCTTCTAAGGACTCTTGGGTGGTCATTCAGGAGAAGCAAAAGGAGTCCGTGGGGCCCTCAAGATTAAATAAATAAATAAATAAATAAATAATAAATAATAAATAAATAATAAATGGTAATAAATATTTAAATACATTAATGGCAAATTATATTTAGCTGACTGGCTTGTAGAGTTGGCTCGCGTGGGGTTTTGCTGCTGCTGTTGCTGCAGTGGCCGCTGCTGCTGCATTTGCTGCTGCTGACTTGTCTTCTGCTGCTCTTTTGCTGCTGCTGCTGCTGCTGCTGCTGCTGCTGCTGCTGCACTGGCTGTTGCTGCCGATATGTGGGCTGTTGCTGGTCCGTCTGCTGCTGCTGCGGCGCACGCGGCCCCTCTTCCGCTGCGGGGTGCGCTGCACCTGCTGCTGCTGCTGCTGCTGCTGCTGCTGCTGCTGCTGCTGCTGCTGCAGGGACGCGCAAATGGTGCTGCTGCGGCACCTCAAGGGCCTGCTGAACAAACTCACAATAGAACGTTTTGACAGAATTTATCAACAGATTTTAAATGCCGGAATTAAACAAGAAAAAGAAGTCAAGGCCCTCATGCAAATGATTTTCGACAAGGCCGTTTCCCAGCACCACTTCATACAAGTCTGCTGCTGCTGCTGCTGCTGCTGCTGCTGCTGCTGCTGCTGCTGCTGTGTTGCTGCTGTGTTGCTGCACTGCGGGTGTGCTGTCGGGGGTCTGCTGCTGCTGCGGCTGCTTCCTTGCTGTTGCTGCCCTGCTGCTGTGCTGCAGCTGCTGCTGCGTCGCGTCTGTTGTTGTGTTGCTGCTGCGCTGCTGCAACTGCTGCTGCTGTTGCTGCTGCTGCTGCTGCTGCTGCTGCTGCAGATGTACGTGATGCTCTGCGGAAAGTTGAAAACGGACTTCCAAGAGCTCCTTCAAGACGACCACAGGAGCACCAAGTTCCGAAGGTAGCTCTGCTGCTGCTGCTGCTGTTGCTGCTGTTGCTGTTGCTGCTGCTGCTGTAGCTGCTGCTGCTGTTGCTGCTGCAGCAGCAGCAGCAGCAGCAGGCTGCTGCAGGCATTCATCTGCTGCTGGCGCTGCAGCCGACCATGCGGGTTCCACCGCTTCGTTTCTTCCTGCTCTTTGTTCGAAAAACCAGACAAATAAATAAAAATTAAATAAATAATTAAAATTAAATAAATAAAAAATAATTAATTACTTTTGCTGCTGCTGCTGCTGCTGCTGCTGCTGCTGCTGCAGGATTCTTATTGACCAGTGCGAAGATTCCTTCAACGCCAACTTGGAGCCAATTGCAGTCCCGCAGGGCCTCAGCGAAGACGACGCCTACGAGTTTGAACTGAATTACAAAAAGACAATGACAGGTAGGGTTTAGGGTTTAGGGTTTAGGGTTTAGGGTTTAGGGTTTAGGGTTTAGGGTTTGGGGTGCGTGGGGTGCGGCGGTTTCGCGCGGGAGAAGCGGGCGCGGCGGAGGCAGCAGGCGGCCGCGCAGGCTTCCGGCTGCAAGGCTTAGGGTTTAGGGTTTAGGGTTTAGGGTTTAGGGTTTAGGGTTTAGGGTTTGCGAGCAGGGAACATGATATTTGTGGGGGAGCTGCTGAAGTCGAAGATGATCTCGCAGGCCATTCTGCTGGAGTGTATCGACAGGTTGCTGCAGAAACGCTCCGAGTGTATAGACACCTCAAACTCCAAAGACCAAGGAGTTCACCACGTGGAAGCCCTTTGCGCCTTTCTCCACACTGTCGGGCCTTTCTTCGATAACCCCCAGGTGAGGGTTTAGGGTTTAGGGTTTAGGGTTTAGGGTTTAGGGGTTGGGGGTTGGGGGTTAGCGGTTGGGGGTTAGCGGTTGGGGTTTGCCCTTTGCGTTTTTCTCCGCACCGTCGGGCCCTTCTTCGATAACCCCCAGGTGGGGGTTTAGGGTTTAGGGTTTAGGGTTTAGGGTTTGGGGTTTAGGGTTTAGGGTCTACGTTACACTGCGTTACAGTGGCGGTTGTACGGGGAGTTTTGCACTCGAATGAACGCCGCGAAAACCCTCTCGCCGCGCGTTTAGGGCCTAAAGTTTAGGGTTTAGGGTTTAGGGTTTAGGGTTTAGGGTTTGCGCTGCAGTAGCGGTTGTACGGGGACTTTTGCTCGCGAATGAACGCCGCGAAAACCCTCTCGCCGCGCGTTTAGGGCCTAGGGTTTAGGGTTTAGGGTTTAGGGTTTAGGGTTTGCGCTGCAGTGGCGGTTGTACGGGGAGTTTTGCACTCGAATGAACGCCGCGAAAACCCTCTCGCCGCGCATTTAAGGCCTAGGGCCTAGGGTTTAGGGTTTAGGGTTTAGGGTTTAGGGTTTGCGCTGCAGTGGCGGTTGTACGGGGAGTTTTGCACTCGAATGAACGCCGCGAAAACCCTCTCGCCGCGCGATTGGTGCTTAGGGCCTAGGGTTTAGGGTTTAGGGTTTAGGGTTTAGGGTTTGCGCTGCAGTGGCGGTTGTACGGGGAGTTTTGCACTCGAATGAACGCGGTGGAAACCCTCGCGAAAGACAAAAGTCTCCCTTTTAGGGTTCGGTGTTTAATGACGGATGTTTTGGACTCGAGAAGTGTGGGGTGGCGGCGGCAGGCGCCGCACCAGCGGGAGGGCCCCACGACTCTGGGGGAGTTGCATGCGCAGCAGCAGCAGCAGCAGCAGCAGCAGCAGCAGCAGCAGCACCCCTACAACCCCCTGGCCAACCCCCTCCAGTCCAGAGACAAACACCACCACGATGAAGGCGGCTGGGAAGTTGCTTCTGGAAAAAGGGGCGCAGCAACTCACGCCAGGACGCCCTCCAGCGCCGTGAGGGTTTAGGGTTTAGGGTTTAGGGTTTAGGGTTTGGGGTTTGGGGTTTAGGGTTTAGGGTTCGGGGGTGGGGTGTACGGGTTGGGGAGCTGCAGCGCCGGTGGGACTTGGCTGCAGCGCAGCAGCGGATCGGGCGAGGGCTAGTGGGAGCGAAGGTTTAGGGTTTAGGGTTTAGGGTTTAGGGTTTAGGGTTTAGGGTTTGGGCTGGGCTTGCAGACGTCCAACGCGCTTTCGGGGCTCGGCGGAGGCGGCCAGTCGGCCTTTAGGTGAGCTTCTGCTGCTGCTGCAGTTGCTGCAGTTGCTGCTGTGACTGCTGCTGCAGTTGCTGCTGCTGCTGCTGCTGCTGCTGCTGCTGCTGCTACTGCTGCTGCTGCTGCAGGCCCATGCACTTGTAGCTCTTTCCAGTTCGCGCAACTTCGACCTGTTTTATCATTTAAATACTATTTATTATTATTTATTATTTACATTAATTAATTTAATTAATTAAATTAAATTAATTAAATTAAATTAATTAAATTAAATTAATTTATTTATTTTTGCTGCAGCCAATTGGGCCGCATGCGACAAGAGCGCGAGCGGGACCGCCGCCACCAGTCGGGAGGCCGTTTGCTGCTGACAGAAGAAAAGAAGAAAAAGAAGGAAACTGCGTTAGTTCCATTTGCTGCTGCTGCTGCTGCTGCTGTTGCTGCTGCTGCTGCTGCTGCTGCTGCTGCTGCTGCTGCTGTTGCTGCTGATGCTGATGCTGCTGTAGTGGCTGCTGTTCCTGCTGCTGCAGCTCGTGCGAAGCTGGCTGGGGCTGCAGCTGCTGCTGCTGCAGCGGCTGCTGGGGCTGCTGCTGCTGCTGCTGCTGCTGGGGCTGCTGCTGCTGCTGTTTCTGCCATTGCTGCTGCTGCTGCAGCTGCTAAAGGTCCCGCCTTACTGTGTAGTAGTCAAGAGAAGCACAAAGCATTTCAGGATCACTTGCGAGCTAGCATTAGGGTTTAGGGTTTAGGGTTTAGGGTTTGGGTCTTGTTTTCTTCCTGAAGTCTTAATTGCTGCTGTCTTGCGGATCTGCTGCTGCGGCGCAGCAACGCGACGATACCCCCTCCGCCCGCTGCAGCGAGCCCCAGCAGCAGCAGCAGCAGCAGCAGCAGCAGCAGCAGCAGCAGCAGCAGCGGCTTGCTGGACGCGGAAGCTGCGAGGGTTTTGGCCCGGCGAGAGTTTGGGGATTTGCTTTGCATGTCAGCAGCAGAGGCTTTGGAGGTTTTCTCAGGCATTGAGGGGGCAACTCAAGAGGCCCAAAAGGTGAGGGTTTAGGGTTTAGGGTTTAGGGTTTAGGGTTTGGGAGGGCCTGCGAAGGGGCGAGGGTTTAGGGGCTGCTTGGGCTCCTCGGGGACAGGGAGGTTGCTGAAGAAGGCAAAGACAGGGATCTGCAGCGGGGCCCGCAGGCGAGGGTTTAGGGTTTAGGGTTTAGGGTTTAGGGTTTGGGGGTGTTGCGGCAGGCCCTGCTGCTGGAGCTGCTGCTGCTGGCAGCAAACAAACTGACTTCTGACAAGCCGCAGCAGCAGCAGCAGCGCAAAACGCTTTTTAAGAACATGGTGGCCGTGGCGGCGTCTCCAGCTTTTCCTCCCGAAACCCTAAAACAAGGGTGAGGGTTTAGGGTTTAGGGTTTAGGGTTTAGGGTTTAGTGGGGGCACAGGCCGCGTGTGGGGACTCGCGAGTGCCCGGGGCTCCTCGCGCCGCCGCTCCAGCGGCCCCGCAAACCCTAGCAGGGCCACGGCTTAGAACTAGGGTTTAGGGTTTAGGGTTTAGGGTTTAGGGTTTAGGGTTTAGGGTTTGTGGCTGCAGCCTGAGGGAGTTCATGGGGCTCACTGGAGAGGGAGAAGGCCTTTATAGAGACTTGCTGCTGGATGCTCCTCACTTGCCGAGTTTTATGCGAGAGTTCATTGACGTTATTGAAGGCAAACCCTAAACCCTAAACCCTAAACCCTAAACCCTAAACCCTAGTTTGGGCGGGGGGTCTCGGCCCTGCCAAACCCTCGCGCCGCTGCTGCTGCTGCTGCTGCTGCTGCTGCTGCTGCTGCTGCTGCTGGGCGAAGTGCCTAGCGCTTCTTTTTGCTGCTGTTTGTTGTGTTTTAATTTAATTTAATTTAATTTAATTTAATTATTTATTTATTTAATTTAATTAATTATTTATTTAATTTAATTATTTAATTTATTATTTATTTTATTTATTTTATTTATTTGTTTTGCTGCTGCAGCTTCAGACAAAGACCGCCAGCTGCTGAGTACTGCAGCGCTGGATGACTTGCGAGGGCGTCTATGAAATTAGGGTTTGGCAAACCCTAAACCCTCGCGCTTTTTCTAAACCTCTTTTTAATGATAAAGCCTAGGGTTTGCAAACCCTAAACCCTCGCGGCCTGCTGCTGCAGCAGCAGCAGGCGCTGCAGCAGCTGCAGCAGCAGCAGGCGCTGCAGCTGCTAAGCACAAAGCCTTAGGAGTTGCCTGCTGCTGCTGCTGCAGCAGCAGCAGCAGCAGCAGCAGCAATTTCTGCTGCTGCTAAGGAGGCTATTGCCTCTCCAATTATATCTTATCTGAGAACACAAATATTTGAACTTACACGTACCACCGCTGGCTGGCGATGAGGGTTTAGGGTTTAGGGTTTAGGGTTTAGGGTTTAGGGTTTAGGCTTAGCGCGTGGAGAAGCTCTTGAGTCTGCTCGCGCTAGGGTTTAGGGTTTGCGGCTGTGGGGCCGGATGAGGGTTTAGGGTTTCTGGGGGCAGAGTTTTCTCCCGCTAGGTTTTAGGGTTTACGATTTTTAGGGTTTAGGGTTTAGGGTTTGCAAGGGCTAGCCCGAGGGTTTAGGTGTTCCGGGGAAAATGGCTCTCCGCCCTCCAGGGCTAGGGTTTAGGGTTTAGGGTTTAGGGTTTGGGGTTTAGCCCGGGCTGTCTCGGGGTTTTTGGCGAGACGGAGTTGAAAAATTGCTTTTAAAAACCCTAATTTTGACTTTTGAATCTTAAACCCCAAACCCCAAACCCTAAACCCTAAACCCTAGCCACAGGGTGCTGCTGAGGCGCCGCCGCCGCCGCCGCATCGTCTCCCCCCCAGGGTTGAGGGTTTAGGGTTTAGGGTTTAGGGTTTAGGACTTGCGTGGATTTCTTTTTTACTCTTTTGGGGCCTATGGGACAAATTAGTGTTTGTCTTTGTCTTTAAGGTCAGCAACTCCTAAACCCTAAACCCTAAACCCTAAACCCTACCCCCCATGCCTCCTGTGTGCTGCAGCAATCGAGGAAACGTGCAGCGTGATCAGCTCCCAGCGCGAGCACTGCAAACCCTAAACCCTAAACCCTAAACCCTAAACCCTAAATTCTAAACGCTAAACCCTAAACCCTAATGTGTCGTTCCTGTCTTGTTGGAGTTCTGCTGGGGTTTAGGGTTTCGGCGACACCAGCCGCTGTCTGCGCGCCCCACTGCGCCGACAAACCCTAAACCCTAAACCCTAAACCCTAAACCCTAAACCCTGCGTGCGCATTCAGGATTAAAAAATAATGAGGGTTTGTCTCTCTCTCTGTGTTGGCGCTGCTGCGCTGCTGCCGGCCTACGGCCTCAAGCTCGTGGAGGACTCCAAAACCCTAAACCCTAAACCCTCGGACGAGGGTTTAGGGTTTGAGGGACCGCAGCAGCAGCTGCAGCAGGAGGCGGTAGATGAGGCGCAAGCAGCCACCCCAGCAGCAGCAGCAGCAGCAGCAGCAGCAGCAGAGGCGCAGCTCTTTGCAGAGGCAGCAGCAGCAGCAGCAGACGACGACGACGCAGCAGCAGCACAGAACTTCGCCGACGCAGCAGCAGAAGCAGCAAATCAGGCAGCAACTCTGGCAGCAGCAGCAGCAGCAAATGAGGAAGACCAGCAGCAGCAGCAGCAGCAGCAGCAGCAGCAGCAGCAGCAGCAGCAGGAGTCGATTCACATATTTGCTCCTCGGCAGTTCCGCTTCGCCGACCCCGCGAGCGGGAAAGCCCTGACGGTTTACTTCCACAACACATTCGGTAAACCCTAAACCCTAAACCCTAAACCCTAAACCCTAAACCCTAAACCCTCGTTTGGAGAGCCGAGCTGTAGCGCGGGCGTTTCCGCGCGGACTCTGCGGAAGCAGGCTCTCCCCGCGCCCGCCCGCGAGCCCGTAGAGTTGGGGTTTAGGGTTTAGGGTTAGGGTTTAGGGTTTAGGGTTTAGGGTTTAGGGTTTAGGGTTTGCGCGCAGAGCCGTTTGACTGGCTGAGCTGCTCGGCGCTGCACTCCTTGCCGAGTGTATGCAGCCAGCACCCGCGGTGTACGTACACCTCGGGGGCGGCGGGCGGGGGCGGGAAAGCCGGCGGAAATGAAGACTTTTCGTCATTTGATTTAATTTTAAAAACTAAAAATAATTTAATTTCAAATTTAAATCCCAAAAGAATTCAAAACGGCGGCTGTTTCCTCTCGAACGCCTACTTGGCGCTCGCCGCCGACTCCCTCTGCGACCGCGCTGTACGTACACCCCAAACCCTAAACCCTATTTTAGGGTATAACGAACTCAAGGCTGTCGTCATTGACGCAATGCAAGAACTGGGGGCGGATCCCGAGCCCCTGTTGGTGGCTCTCGAGGAGGCCGGAGCAGCAAACCCTCAAAGCATCTGCGGACTCGTCAAAGTAGGGTTTAGGGTTTAGGGTTTAGGGTTTAGGGTTTGGGGTTTGGGGTTTCGCGGGCGGCGGCGAGCTCGAGGAGCCGCTCTGCGGGCTTCACAAGCGCCAGGCGGGGACTGGCAGCTGCAAGGGTTTAGGGTTTGGGGTTTGCTTAGGGTCTAGGGTCTAGGGTTTAGGGTTTAGGGTTTAGGGTTTGGGGTTTAGGGTTTAGGGTTTAGGGTTTAGGGTTTGGATTGTTTCAGGAGCTGGCTACGGAGTTGCTGGCGACGGAGCGGAACTTGCAGCCGCTGCCAGAGGGCGCAGTGGTGGAAACCCTAAACCCTAGCGAGGGTTTAGACGAGGGTTTAGGCGAGGGTTTAGACGAGGGTTTATCCTCTGACTTCTTCGAGGGTTTAGCAGAGTCTTCTTTAGGGTTTGTTGCAGGAAGGGGTTCTGCAGCCAAGGGTTTAAACTCCCCGCGGCTCGTAAACCCTAAACCCCACCTGCAGATGTACTCCAGCAGCGCCAAACCCGCAACGGGTGAGCGAGGGTTTAGGGTTTAGGGTTTAGGGTTTCTAGCTAGGGTTTAGGGTTTGCTGACAAGGGTTTAGGGTTTAGGGCTGTTTCGTTGTTTGTGGGCGTTTTCCTCGGCTGCTGCAGCGGCGGTGCCAGTATATGCGATTTGGTGGGACAGGGTTTAGGGTTTAGGGTTTAGGGTTTAGGGTTTAGGGTTTGTGGGCAGCAACGGCTACGGGAACTGAGCCAAGAATTCGCATAGGCATTAATGGCTTTGGGCGAATTGGGCGATTGGTGTTTAGAATTGCAAGCAAAAGAAAAGACATGGTGGGCGAGGGTTTAGGGTTTAGGGTTTAGGGTTTAGGGTTTAGGGTTTAGAGGCGAGCGCGAGTTCAGATCCCAATCAAAACGCAACTAAAAAGCATCAACGTAATCAAATTAAATTAATTAAATTAATTAAATTAAATTAAATTAAATTAAATTAAATTAAATGAATTTATTTCCAAGCGGTGACTCACATAAACTCTAAATCCATTTCAAATTAAAACACCAAATAGAGCATCAAATTAAATCATTTTAAATCAGTTTAAATCAATTTTGAATCAAATTAAATCAATTTAAATGAATTTAAATGAATTGAAGTGAATTAAAATGAATTAAATGAATTAAAATGAATTAAAATGAATTAAAATGAATTAAATGGATTTAAAAATGAAGTAAAATTGGTTTAAATGGGCTTTTTCAGGCAGTGACGCACAAAAACTCAAATATTAATCAAATTTAAGTGCCATTTGGACCAAAAAAGACCAAATTAAAAGAATTAAAATGAATTAAAATGAATTAAATTAAATTAAATTAAACTAAATTTAATTAAATAAATTAAATTTAATGTAATTTAATTTAATTAAATGAATTAAATAAAAGAATTGCATTAATTGGACTGTTCAGGCGGTGACGCACGTAAACTCGAGGATATTAATCAAATTAAAGCACCATTTGGACCAAAAAAGGCCAAATTGAATGAATTTAAATGAATTTAAATGAACTAAAATGAAATAAATTAAATTAAATTAAATTAAATTAATTAAATTAAATGAATTAAATAAAAATGGAACTGTTCAGGCGGTGACGCACATAAACTCGAGCCTGTCTGCGGAGTACTTGGCGTACTTAATAAAGCACGACTCCGTGCACGGGCGCTTCAAAGGCCAAGTGGAAAGCAAAGATGGAAAATTATTTTTTGGAAATAATGAAATAAAACTTTCGCAAGAAAGAGACCCTTCTAAGATCAGGTGGACAGACACCTCAGCGGACTTCGTTTGCGAAAGCACTGGCGCTTTTTGCACCTTCGAGCTCGCCAGCCAGCACGTCGACAGGTTCGTTTTTTCCTCATTTTTGCGATTTTTTTCCTTTTTTTCTTCTTTTTTTCTCCTTTTTTCTCCTTTTTAACTCCTTTTTCGCACTTCTTTTCTTCTTTATTCCTTTTCTTTCTTTTCTGCGCTTTTTGCGGAACTTTTCGGCTTTTTTCCGCCGTTTTTGGCCTCCAAATGCGCCCGGGGGGGTTTACTGCTTTTCGGCTTTTTTTTCTTTTTCATCCAATTTAAATGCCCTTTTTAATGCTTTTCTTTCTTTTTTTAACTCAGTTTGAATGCCCTTTTAATATACTTTTCTTTCTTTTTTAATCCAATTTAAATGTCCTTTTTAATTCTTTTCATTCCTTTCCTTTATCCAATTTAAATGCCTTTTCAATGCTTTTCTTTCCTTTTTTTGACTCCATTTAATTGCCTTTTTAGTGCTTTTTCTTTCTTCTTTTGTTCCAATTTAAATGCCTTTTTAATGCTTTTCTTTCTTTTTTAATTCATTTCGAATGACCTTTTAAAATACTTTCTTTTTGATCCAATTTAAATCTCTTTTTTAATTCTTTTCACTCCTTTGTTTCTTTTTCCGAATCCACTGCTGCTGCTATACTTTCCGCGTTCCCCCTGCCGCCAGTTCCCGTGCTGCTGCTGCTGCACCTGCTGCTGCTGCACTTGCTGCTGCTGCTGCACCTCCTGCTGCTGCACCTCCTGCTGCTGCACCTCCTGCTGCTGCTGCTCCTCCGCCTGCTGCTGCTGCTGGACCTCCTGCTGCTGCACCTCCTGCTGCTGCACCGCCTGCTGCTGCACCTCCTGCTGCACCTGCTGCCGCTGCACCTCCTGCTGCACCTGCTGCTGCTGCACTTGCTGCTGCTGCTGCTGCTGCTGCTGCTGCTGCAGGCCTGGGGGTGCGCGTCACGTGGTGATATCGGCTCCTGCGAAGGACGAAGTGACTCCGACTTTGGTGGTTGGCGTAAACGCGGAAGCAAATTATTCTCCGGAGATGAAAGTTGTGTCTTGTGCTTCTTGCACGACAAATGGATTAGCTCCTTTATTGAAAGTTTTGGACGAGAACTTCGGGATAGAAGAGGGTTTAATGACGACAGTGCATGCAGTGACGAGTTCGCAGAAGACCGTGGACGCGGCCAGCAGCGGCAGCAGCAAGGCCCGCAGCAGCAGCAGCAGCAGCAGCAGCAGCAGCAGCAGCAGCAGCAGCAGCAGCGCGTGGCGCAGCAACCGCGCAGCAGGCAGCAACATAATTCCCGCAGCAACGGGAGCAGCAAAAGCCATTGCCAAGTGCCTGCCGCAGCTCAAGGGGAAGATAACGGGAATGGCAGTTAGAGTTCCGACTTTAGATGTTTCTTTAATAGACTTGACTTGCAGACTGCAGCGCAGCAGCAGCTACGAGCAGCTGCTGCAGACTGTTGCTGCTGCTGCTGCTGCGGGGCCCCTCAGGGGCCTCCTGGGCTACACGGAGCAGCCAGTGGTGTCTTCAGATATTATCGGCACTGAGTGCAGCACTGTCTTCGACGCTACTGCGGGTTTAATGCTAAACCCTAATTTTGTAAAACTCATTTCTTGGTATGACAACGAGGCTTCTTATGCCGCCAGACTTGTCGATTTAATTGCAATAATGGCGGCCAAAGACGGGATTGTCGAGCCGGGAGTGGGGCTGAATCGCAGGACTTTCGACGAGGAGTGAACCCAAACCCTAAACCCTAAACCCTAATTTAGGGTTTGGGCGCGGCGGCCAAGTCGGGGCTTCTTATGTGGCACTGTCGAGCCGGGTGGGGGGCTGAATCGCAAGACTTTCGACGAGGAGTGATCCCAAACCCTAAACCCTAAACCCTAATTTAGGGTTTGGGCGCGGCGGCCAGGGCCGGGATTCTTTTGTGGCACTGTCGAGCCGGGAGGGGGGCTCAACCGCAAGACTTTCGACGAGGAGTGAACCCAAACCCTAAACCCTAATTTAGGGTTTGGGCGCGGTGGCCAGGGCGGGGATTCTTAGGTGGCGTTGTCGAGCCGGGAGGGGGGCTCAACCGCAGGACTTTCGACGAGGAGTGAACCCAAACCCTAAACCCTAAACCCTAATTTAGGGTTTGGGCGCGGCGGCCAAGTCGGGGCTTCTTATGTGGCGGACGCGTCGGTTCAACTGCAATTACGGCGAGACTGAAGAGCCTGGAGTCGGGCTCAACCGCAAGACTTTCGTTGAGGGGTGATAAACCCTAAACCCTAATTTAGGGTTTGGGGTGCGTGGCCGGCTCGATTCAATTGCAATTATGGCTGCCAAAGACGGCATCGTCGAGCCGGGAGTTGGGCGGAGCCGCAAGACTTTTGAGGAGGAGTGGTAAACCCTAAACCCTAATTTAGGGTTTGGGGTGGGTGGACAACGGGAGGCTTCATATGGTGCCACACTTGTCGGTTTAATTTCTGTTAGGGCTGCCAAAGACGGGATTGTGGAACCGAGAGTTGGGTTCAACCGCAAAACTTTGGATGAGTAAAGCCTAAACCCTAAACCCTAATTTAGGGTTTGGGGTGGGTGGCCAAGTCGGGGCTTCATATGGTGCCAGACTTGCCTATTTAATTGCAATTAGGGCCACCAAAGAAGGGATTGTGGAACCCGGAGTCGGGCTCAACCGCAAACCCTTCGACGAGGAGTGATAAACCCTAAACCCTAATTTAGGGTTTGGGGCCGCGGTTTGGGAACGGTTCGCAAGAGGCAGCTAGGCGCTGCCCTGCAGCAAACCCTAGTTCGGAAGAAATGGAATTAAACAACAAAAGTGTAAAAGTGGGTTTTTTCAAATCTGAATGGTCAATAGAAGTCCAATTAAACATCAAATAAATAGAATAAAAGAGTTTAGAGACAATTTAAAATGAAAAACAATAAAAACAAATGTAATAGATATTCCTAAGAGGCTCTTCGCCGCGGGGTAATAACGCAAAAAGTCCCTTTTTGAAGGAGCCCTTGAAGCCCCTGAAATGAGGACTTTTGTTTGCTATTATTTTCTAAAATATAAATTAAATTAAAACTATTAAATGCTGAAATTGCAAATTATAATTCATTTGATTTTTTCAGCATTTCGCAATTCGCTCGCGGGCCCGCGAGGTGTACGTACACCCGAACGCATGCACCCAAATGCCACTTACGAACCCACCGACGCAAACGTCGAATTAATGATCAATTAAATCAATTAAACCTTTTAATTCTCCAAAAATGCAAAATAAAATACTTTTTGGAGTTGAAAATATCCAAAAATGCCCAAAAGTGTCTTTAATGAAAAGGTTTCCAGACTTGAGGTGTACGTACACCTCAAGCTGCGCAGCCTGTACACCCGAGATGCCCGAAATGAATAAATGAATCCGTCAGCCGGTGAATCAATAAATAATAAATAAAGTAAATAAATAAATAAATAAATAAATAAATAAATAAATAATAGTAACTATTTACTATTCATTCCTTCCTTTTCCTTTCTCTTTTGCTGCTCATGCAAAGGAGGAGGGATGCAGCAGCAGCGCAGCCCCACCTGCTGCGGGGCCCGACAGTCTGAAGGCAGCAGCAGCAGGAGCTGCTTCGTTGCAGCAGCAGCAGCAGCAGGAGCTGCTTCGTTGCAGCAGCAGCAGCAGCGCCAGGGTTTGCTTTGTTGCAGCAGCAGCAGGGGTTGCTTTGTTGCAGCAGCAGCAGGGGTTGCTGTGTTGCAGTAGCAGCAGGTTGCAGCAGCAGGTGCTGCTTCGCAGCAGCAGCAGCAGCAGCGTCAACAGCAACAGGTGCTGCTGCGCTGCAGCAGCAGCAGCAGAAGCAGCAGCAGCAACAGGTGCTGCTGCGCTGCAGCAGCAGCAGGGGCTCTGGCGGTGCGCTTGTAAGGGGGCGCCCGAGTGACTGAATGAGAGCTACATGCTGGGCAACCTCTTTTTGTTAGGGTTTAGGGTTTAGGGTTTAGTGGTTAGGGTTTAGGGTTTAGTGTGTGGGTTTAGAGTGTAGTGTTTAGGGTTTAGTTCGTGTTTAGGGTTTAGTGTTTAGGGTTTAGGATTTAGTGTTTAGGGTTTGGGTTTAGTTTTTGTTTAGGGCTCAGAATTTAGGGTTTAGCTTTTGATCAGGTTTAGGGTTTAGCTTCTGCTTAGGGTTCGGGGTTTAGCGCTTTTTTAGGGTTTAGGGTTTAGGGCTTAGGGTTTAGGGTTTTTGTTTAGGGCTAAGGGTCTGGGGTTCGCCTTCTGGTTAAGGTTTAGTTTTCAAGGTTCAGGGTTTAAGGTTTTGTTCTTGTTTAAGGTTTAGGGTTTATTCTGTCTAGGGTTTAGGGTTTAGGGTTTAGTTTCCCTCTAGGGTTTAGGGTTTAGGGTTTAGTTTTTGTCTGCAGTTTAGGGTTCAGGGTTTAATTTTCGCTGAGGGTTTAGGATTGTTGATGGTTTAGGGTTTAGGGTTTAGTTATCCTCCTGGCGTTTAAAGTTTGTGGTTCAGTTCGCCAAGGGTTTAGGGTTTAGGGTTTAGGGTTTAGAGGTGTAAGAACTGGGCGCTGAGGTGTACATACACCTGGATCTAAATCTGCTGCGCCGGTGTTTGACGAGGTGTATGTACACCTCAAAGGCATAATTTGAACTGCAGCAGCAAAATGAAAAAAACATTTTTATTTTTATTTCCTTTTTCGGTTTGCTGCAGTGCTGCTGCAGCGCTGCTGCAGCACTGCAGCAGCACTGCAGCAGCAGCAGCAGCAGCTTCTGGGGAAGTTGAATTCGAAGTTATGAAAGGGTTTAAATGAATTTTTCATTTCTAATTAATTTTAATTAATAAAAAATGAAATATAGTGAAAAGTAGCAGCAAAAATGCAGCAGCGCAGCTGCTGCATTTTTGCTGCAGCAGCTGCTGCTGCTGCTGCTGCTGCTGCTGCTGCTGCATGCTGCATGCAGCAGCAGCAGCAGCAGCAGCTGCAGCGGCGGAGGCTTCCTGGGGCCTTTTCGGCGTAGTGTACGTACACTGCATCTGGTTAAGTAATTAACTCTTTTATTTATTTGGTGTTTCTCTTTTGGATTCTTTTCCCGAGATTTTGCTGCTGCTGCAGCTTCTGCAGCAGCAACAGCAGCAGCAGCAGAGAGGCAGCAGCGTCAGCAGCAGCAGCAGCAGCAGCAGCAACCTCAACAGCAGCAGCCAACTGGTCAGCAGCAGCAGCAGCAGCAGCAGCACACCGCCATGGAGGCCGCGGGTCCCGCGGATGCTGCTCCAGCAGCAGCAGCAGCAGCAGCAGCAGCAGGCAAGGGAGCAGCAGCAGCAGCAGCAGAGGAGCAGCAAAAACGAAGAAAGACCAGATGGGAGCGAGTGAGTTGTGGAGTGTATATACACCTCAGACACCATTTGCTGCCACAAGTCGGAGGCTCTTCTAGCTTATTGAGTTGCTGCTGCTGCTGCTGCTGCTGCTGCTGCTGATTCTGCTGCTGGTAATGATTCTGCTGCTGCTGCTGATGGTTCTGCTGCTGCTGCTGATTCTGCTGCTCTGCTCTCTTTTCCGCTATTGCTGCTATTAATGGTACAGCAGCTGTTGCTGATTGTGCTGCTGATTACGCTGCTGCTGCTGCTGCTGAATCTTCTGCTGCTGCTGCTGCTGCTGCTGCTGCTGCTTGTGCGCCATGGCTGCTGCTGTTGGGGTGTACGTACTGCGCTTAGGACGGCACAGCCGATAATGCAGCAGCAGGAGCTGCTGCTGAGGCTCCCGCTGCTGCTGCTGCTGCTGCTGCTGCAGCTCCGGGAGCAGCAGCCCCTGCAGCAGCAGCAGCAGCAGCAGCGCCGGCAGCAGCAGGTGCAGCGGGGGGCCTGAAGCTGCCTTTCAGCATTCAAGCAGCAGCAGCAGCAGCAAGAGAAGCTTTGGAGAAGGCGAAGAAGGCAGCTTCGCTGCAGCGGCAGATTCAGGAGCAGCTGAAGCAGCAGCAAGCAGCAGCAGCAGCAGCAGCAGCAGCAACAGCAGGCGCTGCGTCTGGCCCCTCCCTTGCTGCTGCAGCAGCCGTTGCAGCAGCAACTCCCAGCACCACGAGCCCAGCAGCAGCAGCAGCAGCAGCTGCTGCTGCTGCTGCTCTTGCTGCGCAGCAGGCGAAGGCGAGCACGGGGCAGCTGACGGCGGGGATCGGGGCGACGAACCCGCTGCTGCAGCAGCAGCTGCTGCTGCTGCAGCAGCAGCAGCAGCAGCAGCAGCGGCGGCGGCAGCAGCAAGAAGAACAAGAAAGAGAACTTTTGAAAAAAAGTAAACCCTTGAGGTTCGATCGCTTCGGAAGAGAAGTCGACAGCGAAGGAAACTTAGTTGCTGCCAGACCCATTCTCCACTCCAGCCTCAAGATCAACCGCAGGCAGCTGCAGCAGCAGCAGGTACCTGCTGCTGCTGCTGCTGCTGCTGCTGCTGCTGCTGCTGCTGCTGGGGCTGCTGCTGCTGCTGCTGGGGCTGTGGCTGTGGCTGTGGCTGCTGCTGTGGTGGCTGCTGCTGCTGTGGCTGTGGCTGTGGCTGTGGCTGCTGCTGTGGCTGTGGCTGCTGCTGCTGTGGCTGCTGCTGTGGCTGCTGCTGCGGCTGCTGCTGCTGCTGCTGTGGCTGCTGCTGTGTCTGCTGCTGCGGCTGCTGCAGCAAGTTGTGGTGGTGGCTGAGGTGTTGCGGCTGCTACTGCTGTTGCTGCTGCTGTTGGTGCGCCTGCTGCGGACGCTGAGGATCTGCTGCTGCTGCAGACGCTGCTGCTGCTGCTGCTGTGCTGCTGCTGCTGCTGCTGCTGCTGCAGGCTGCTGAGACTGCGTATGAAGACCCAACCACTTGCCCGTGGTATGACCCAACAATTCAAACCAAGACAGCTAGAAACCAGGTATTGCTGCTGCTGCTGTTGCTGCTGCTGCTGCTGCTGTTGCTGCTGCTGCTGCTGTTGCTGCTGCTGCTGTTGCTGCTGCTGCTGCTGCTGCTGCTGCTGCTGCTAGTGATGCTGCTGGATGTACGATATGCTGCAGCAGCTGTAGGTGTCTTGCTGCTCAGCATGTTTGCTGCTGCTTGCTGCTGCTGCTGCTGCCGCGTTGGCTTTCGCCGGTAGTACGGCTGCTGCGGCTGCTGCTGCAGCAATAACTGCAGCAGCAGCAGAAGCAGCAGCAGTCTTTCACTGCCCAATACCTACGGCGCGCTCTGCTGCTGCTGCTGCTGCTGCTGCTGCTGCTGCTGCTGCTGCTGCTGTTGCTGCTGCAGCGCAAGCGCAAGGCTCTGGAGTTTCTGCCTAAGGGACATTATGTGCGGCTGGAGGAAAACATGATTGCCTACCAGCAGCAGCAGCAGCAGCAGCAGCAGCAGCAAGCAGAAGCTGCAGCAGGAACAGACACAAAGACTGAAGTCTCCCCACAAGAGAAACTGGAGACTGCAGCACCAGATTTGGCAAGGATCTGGGTAACTTGCTGCTGCTGCAGTTGCTGCTGCTCTTTTTGCTGCTGCAGTTGCTGTTGTTCTTTTTGCTGCTGCTGCTGCTGCTGCTACAGCCGTTATTCCTTCTTTTGCTGTTCCCATTGCTGCTGCTGTTGCTGCTGCTGCTGCTGCTGCTGTCGCCGCCGCTGCTCCGTACCTCCCTGCTCCTCCTACCGCTGCTGCTGCTGCTGCTGCTGCTGCTGCTGTTGCTGCTGCTGCTGCTGCAGCTGTCGGACTGCCCTGCGGTGGAGCCATGGGATTTGGCTTTGTTAAAACAAACGAAGACGAAGGCTTACGAGATAGATGAGGTGCAGCAGCAGCAGCAGCAGCAGCAGAGCAGCAGCAGCAGCAGCAGCAGCAGAGCAGCAGCAGCAGAGCAGCAGCAGCAGCAGCAGCAGCGCAGCAGCAGCAGCAAAGACACCTAGCGCAGCTCAGGCGGCCATTAGGGGATATCTTTTTGCGGATTTTTTTGCGAATTACTGAACTACAAATGAATTAAATTAATTAATTAAATAATTAATTAATTTAATTAATTAATTAATTAAATTAATTAATTAATTAATTAATTATTTTATTTATTTATTTATTTATTCTTAGACAAAAATTGATGCTCTTATTGAACACCCGCCGCCCATAGTCACCGTCGCGAAGGGCGAGACCATTGTCAACATGTACTTGACCCCAGCAGAAAGGTAAACCCTAAACCCTAAACCCTAAACCCTAAACCCTAAGCCCTAAACCCTAGCGCCAGCATTTGCTGATAGTGCGGCGCTCTACCCCCTCGGTCGATGGCAGCGTCTGTTTGTTTAAGCTCTAGGGTTTAGGGTTTAGGGTTTGGTGCTCAGGGTCAAGGGCCTAGGGTTTAGGGTTTAGGGTTTAGGGTTTAGGGTTTATTTTGTGCATTTCCGAATGGATTTTTTTGCCGCGAACTGCGTAGACCCCCGTTTGTAATAATTTGGGGCGCAAACCCTAAACCCTAAACCCTAAACCCTAAAAGGTTGGTTAAGTAATTTTAATGTAATTGTTTTATTCTTTTTTTTTAATTCAGGACCCTTCGAAAACTGAAAAGAAAGTCCGCGAGCAAATGGCCGCGAGGGTTGAAGGCCACGAAAAGAGAAATCAAGAAAGAAAAAAAACAAAAGAGGAAAAAACAAAAAAGACAATTAATAAATGGAGGGTTTGTCATTTATTTATTTATTTATTTATTTATTTATTTATTTATTTATTTATTTATTTATTTATTTATTTATTTATTATTATTATTTGTTTGTTTGTTTGGTGGGTTAATTGGTCTGCGAGGGTTTGCTGCTCGCGGTTGGGCTTTCGAAGCGCTTTCTGGCGCTCTAGGGTTTAGGGTTTAGGGTTTAGGTTTAAGGGTTTAGGGTTTAGGGTTTAGGGTTTAGGGTTTAGGGTTTTGCGGTGCAGCTGAAGCAGAACAACTTGTGCAGCGTCGCTGTCTTCCGAGTCAAGTCTTTGGCGAACAAACGCCATTTGTTTAAGGTCAGAAACCCTAAACCCTAGAAAACCCTCGCGCGCGTCAAACCCCAAACCCTCGCAGCGAGCTGCTCTCAAAGCCCACTTCATCTATTTCAATTTAATTAATTTAATTCAATTTAATTAATTTAATTTCATTTAATTTAATTAATTTAATTAATTTAATTTAATTAATTTAATTAATTAATTAATTAATTAATTTATTTATTTATTTGTTTTCAGGTTGACACAAATGCCAAACAATTTCATGTCACTGGAGTTTGTGTTATTCCCCCCGCGCCTTTCTGGAATGTAATTGTCTTCGAAGGTAAATTAAATATTTATTTTATTTATTTTATTTTATTTAATTAATTTAATTTAATTAATTTAATTAATTTAATTAAATTAGTTTAATTAATTTAGTTAATTAAATTAATTTAATTTAATTAATTTAATTAAATCGGTTTAATTAATTTAATTTAATTGTCTTCGAAGGTATATTAAATATTTATTTCTCTATTTTATTTAATCAATTTAATTTAATTTAATGAATTTGATTTAATTAATTTAATTAATGTAATTAATTTAATTCAATTTAGTTAATTTAATTGAATGAGTTTAATGTAATTAATTTAATTTGTCTTCGAAGGTCAATTAAATATTTATTTTATTTATTTAATTTAATTTATTTAATTCAATTTAATTAATTAATTTAATTTAATTTAATTAATTTAATTTAATTTAATTAGTTTAATTTGATGAATTTAATTGATTTAATTGATTTAATTGATTTAATTAATTTAATTTAATTAATTTAATCAATTTTAATTAATTAAATTAAATTAAATTAAATTAATTGTATTAGAAGGGAAATTAAATATTTATTTAATTTATTTAATTAATTTAATTAATATAATTTAATTAACTTAATTGAACTTAATTAATTTAATTTAGTTTAATTCGATTTGATTTAATTAATTTAATTTAATTAATTTAATTTGATTAAATTAGTTTAGTTTACTTAATTTAATTTAATTATCTTCGAAGCTAAATTAAGTATTTAATTGATTTAATTAATTTAGTTAATTTAATTAATTTAGTTAACTTAGTCTAATCGATTTAATTAATTTAATTAATTTAATTTAATTCAATTTGATATGATTAATTTAATTACATTAAATTAGTCTAATTTAATTCATTTAATTTGTCTTCGAAGGTATATTCAATGTTTAATTAATTAATTTAATTAATTTAATTTAGCATAGTTTAATTAATTTAATTTCATTAATTTCATTAATTAAATTAAATTAAAATTTATTCATTTAATTAACTCAACTAATTATTTAATTTGATTTAGTTCAATTGACCCAATTAATTTACTTTAAGTAATCTAATTTAATTTAATTCAATTAGTTAAATTAAATTAAATTTAATTAGTTTACTTGTGTTCACTTGAATTAATTTAATATAATTTAATTAATTATTTAATTCGATTTAATTTCATTGATTCAATTTATTTAATTTAGGTAATTTAGTTTAATTTTATTTTATTTCATTTTATTAATTTAACCAATTCAATTTACTTAAACTCAATTTAATTTAATCAATTTAGTTAATTCAAATATTTAATTTGATTAATTAAATCAATTAATTATTCAAAAAGGTAAAAAGTTTTGAACGAAAAAGGTTTAGAATGAAAACATTCAAATAAATAAAAAGGATTTAAAGAAATAAAAGATTCAAATAAATAAAAAGGATTTAAACAAATAAAAGATTCAAATAAATAAAAAGGACTTAAAAAAAAAGAGACAAAAAATAAATAAAAAGGATTTAAACAAATAAAAGATTCAAATAAATAAAAAGGATTTAAACAAATAGAAGACTAAAATAAATAAAAAGACTCAAATGGATTAAAAGGTTTAAATAAAAAAGATTCAAAAGATGAAAATCAAAAAACAAAATTTGAATAAATAAAATTAAAATTAAAAAATAAAAAATTAAACCAAAAGTGCACTTTTTGGGGGTCAAAATTTTCAATTTTTTTCGATTTTTTTCAATTTTTTTAAATTTTCTTTGATTTAAAAGCTAAATAAACCATTTTTTGAATTAGAATTGAATTTGAATTGAATTGGAATTAAAAATGGATTCAAAATGGAGAAAAATGAATCAAAAATGAATTAAAATGAATCAAAATAAATTAAAATGAATTAAAATGAATTCAGGATCGAACAAATCGATAAAGCGGCTGAAGGCGCTGATGCTGCGGCGGATAAAATGGGTGGAGGCGGAGTTAGGGGGCGGGGGGCTCGAAGAGGTGAATTAAAAACGCGAAAAGTGGCCAAAAAAAGGTCTTTTTGGACGAAATTTAATCCAATTGAAGAGTTTTTAATTCTCTATTCGTTTAGATTTTATTCTGCTTCGCAATTTGCTCCAAATTCCAGAAAAAATGAGCTCAAAGTGGTGCCGGGAAGCCCCAAAACAGAGTTTTCAGAAAAGGGGTTTTAAGTGATTAGGTGCAGTTAGTTTTCATTCGTTTGAATTAATTTAAATCATTTTTAATTAATTTAAATTAGTTTAAATTAAATCAATTCTGCATCCAAATTGCATTTAAATTGCTTTTAAATTGCATTTAAATTGCTTTTAAATTGCATTTAAATTTATTTTAAATTTCTTTTTTTTTAAATTTTTTTTTTCAGGATTCGGATGAAGAGGAAGACACCCAAGAAGAAGCCTCGAGAGAAGAATGCTGTCTTTGCTGGAGTGTAAATTTAATTTTAATTTAATTAAATTAATTAATTTAATTTAATTTAATTAATTAATTTAATTAAATTAATTAATTTAATTTAATTAATTTAATTTAATTAACTTAATTTAATTAATTTAATTTGATTTAATTAGTTAGATTGAATTGAAATGGATTGAATTGAAGGAGTGGAAAGAACGGAAGAAAAAGAGATTGAACTTGTGGAGTCAAATTAAATAAAATTAAATTAAATTAAATTAAATTAAATGTTTATTATTTATTTATTGTGTTTATTTGTTTATTTACTTATTTATTTATTTATTTATTTGATTGTTTATTTATTTATTTATTTATTTATTTAACTCTTTATTATTTATTTATTTACTTATTTATTTATTTAATTGTTTATTTATTTATTTATTTATTTATTTGTTTATTATTTAATTAATTATTTATTTATTTATTTGTTAATTTAATTAATTATTTATTTATTTATTTATTTTTAGGGCAGCAGCAAAAGCCCGAGTTTTTCGAGCTGGAAAATTCACCGAGTCCATTCTGACGCAGAAGCCAGAAGGATCTTCCGCAATGTCCACGTTGTGAGGGTTTAGGGTTTAGGGTTTAGGGTTTAGGGTTTAGGGTTTAGGGGGGGTTTAGGGGGGAAGGTTTAGGGTTCAGGGGGGGTGTTTAGGGTTTAAGCGGGAGGGTTTAGGGTTTAGGGTTTGGCGTGGAGGGTTTAGGGTTTGGAGTTCAGGGTTTAGGGTTTAGGGTTTAGGGTTTAGGGTTTATCTTTGTTGCATGTTCAACTTCTTATTCAGGAACATTACTGGGAAACTGCACAAAAGTTCAGAGACGCCTGGGTTGATTACTAAGCGGTGCAGCAGCAGCAGCAGCTGCTGCTGCTGCAGCTGCTGCTGCAGCTGGTGCTGCAGCAGCTGCTGCTGGTGCTGCAGCAGCTGCTGCTGGTGCTGCAGCTGCTGCTGGTGCTGCAGCTGCTGCTGCTGCAGCTGCTGCTGCAGCTGCTGCTGCAGCTGCTGCTGCTGCAGCAAACTTGCTGCGGGCGAAGCTTCAAAGGCTTGGCTATTAGGTGTATTGAGCTGATATTTTGAGGTGTATGTACACCTGAGTGCTTGGATTGAACTTTTTCATTTAATTATTTGCATTTAATTCATTTTTATTTTTTATTTCAAAAGCTTTTCAAATTTAATTCTCAAATGATATCCTTTGTTTCTCAAAGCTGCACTGTTTAGGGTTTAGGGTTTAGGGTTTAGGGTTTAGGGTTTTGGGCTCGGCCTAGGGTGACTACTAGGGTTTAGGGTTTAGGGTTTAGGGTTTTGGGCTCGGCCTAGGGTGACTACTAGGGTTTAGGGTTTAGGGTTTAGGGTTCGAGGTTTTTCTAGGGTTTAGGGTTTAGGGCTATACCACTGCCGCAAAGCCTCTGGTGTAGGCACTAAACCCTAGCTGTACACCCTAAACCCTAGCTGCTAACCCCAAACCCTAAACCCTAGTAAACCCTAAACCCTCGCAAACCCTAAACCCTAGCAAACCCTAAACCCTAGAAAGCCCAAACCCTAGAGACCATTTTATATCTTCTTTCTTTGTTTGAATAAAAGCAATTTAAAAATTGCTGAGGCTTTTATTAAACCCCAATTTCATTTCAAACAGGGTTTAGCAAACCCTAAACCCTAAACCCTAGCAGCTTCGGGTTTGCAAAACCCTAAACCCTAGCAGCCTAGGGTTTGGGAAGCCCCAAACCCCAGCAAACTTGAAAGCCCATGTCCGAACCTAAACCCTAAACCCTAAACCCTAAACCCTAAACCCTAGGCACATGAAGTCTGGCTGCAGCGCGAGCCGCGGCTGTATGGCGGGAGCAGCAGCAGCAAACTTTGCTGCTCTTGCTGCTGCTGCTAGGGCCTGCTGCGGCTGCTGCAGCAGCAGCAGCAGCTGCGCGTACACCACAAGTGCTGCTGCTTCTTGGCTCCAGTCCGTTGAGGTGTCTAGACACAAGTCGCTGCTGCTGCATGCAGCAGCAAGGGTTTCTGCTGCTGCTGCTGCTGCTCCCAGCAGCAGCAGCAGCCGCCCCTCCAGCAGCAAAGCGTTTCTATAGAAGGGCTGCCGCTGCCTGAATTGCTGCAGGTCCCTGCGCAGCTCTTCTTCGCTGCTGCAGCAGCAGCAGCAGCACAGACTGCCGCTGCTGCTGCTGCTGCTGCTGCTGCTGCTGCTGCTGCTGCTGCTCTGCAGCAGCAAAGGGTCTTGCTGCGGCTTGAGAGAGAAAAAGCGAATCAGCAGCAGCAGAAATTCTATTTCGACACTCCAGGATGCCACTTGCTGCAGCAGCACATCAAAGGAAAAGGGCCCCACTGCGTCCCCGCTGCTGCTGCTGCTGCTGCTGCTGCTGCTGCTGCTGTTGCTGCTGCTGCTGCTGCTGGGCACTGCGCCGAAAGGGTCTGTGGGCAGCGCAGCAGCACGGAGGAAGGCCTCAAGTGCTGCAGCATGAGCAGCAGCAGCAGCAGCAGCACGCCAGGCCAGCAGCGGCTGCTGCAGCTGCAGCAGCGCAGCAGCAATTCCGGCCCAAGCCTCAACCTCAGCAAAGGCCAGCTGCAGAGAGACCACGTTTTCTGCGGCGCCGCTGCTGCTGCTGCTGCTGCTGCTGCTGCTGCTGCTGCTGCTGTGCAGCTGGCAGCTCAGAGCTGCTGCTGCTGCTTCCAGCCGCCCCCCATCTAAGCTGCGAACTGCAGCACCAATTTGGTGAAAGGCTCTGAGGGCGCAAGGCAGGCGCGCTATTGCTGCTGCTGTTCCCTTGCTGCTGCTGCTGCTGCTGCTGCTGCTGCTGCTGCTGCTGCTGCCTGCTGCTTCGGCTGCAGCAGCAGCAAGGCTCCCAAGGGACGGCCACTCCCCTTCAGCGCTGCTGCAGGCTGCATGCAGCTCACTCCACTCTCCGCCGCCAGCAGCAGCAGCAGCAGCAGCAGCTGCTGCTGCTGACGGCGGCAGCAATTCGCTTTCAAAGGCTTCGAAAGAAGCGAAAGAAGACACAATGCATCCGTCGCATGCTGCTGCTGCTGCAGCTGCTGAAGCTTTGTTGCTGCTGCTGCTGCTGCTGCTGCTGCTGCTGCTAGGCTTGTGGCTGCAGAACCGCATCGGCTCCAGGAAAGCTGAGATCTCTCCCTGCTGCCGCTGCTGCTGCTGCTGCTGCTGCTGCTGCTGCTGCTGCAGCCTGCGTATGTTTGCTGCTTCCTCTGGGGCCAGCAGCTTGGTGTGGGGCGCCTGTGCTGCAGCTAGCTGCAGCGCCGCCAGCAGCAGCAGCAGCTTGTGCTGCAGCGGCTCGCACTGCTGCAGCGCCTCTTCAATCCTTGCTGCTGCTGCTGCTGCGCATGCATGCGTTTTTGTCTGCTTCAGGTGTCTCTCCAGCTCCCCCAAAGACCCCACAGGGACGCGGTGGGGGTGCAGCACGGGGCTGCAGGGGAACAGCAGCACGCCCTCTGCTGCTGCTGCTGCTGCTGCTGCTGCTGCTGCTGGTGTTGCTGCTGCTGCTGCTGCTGCTGCTGCTGGGGTCTGGAAGCAAGCTGACGGGAGCTGCTGCGCTGCAGCGGGCGCTGCAGCAAAGCGCAAAGAGGCACCAGGTGCGGGGGCAGTCCTGCTGCAGCAGCAAAGCCTTCCGGGCAAACTCAGCAGCAGCTTTGAAGTGAAATGCATGCAGAGCAGCAGCAGCAAGAAGTGCCCAAGACTGCGGTGCTGCTGGCAGCAGCTGCGCAGCAGCAGACAAGCAGCAAACGGCGCGGTTCACTAGCCCCACGTAGCAGCTCAGTTCGACGCATTCTCCTGCTGCTGCTGCTGCTGCTGCTCCTAGTGCTGCTGCTGCTGCTGCTGCTGCTGTTGTGGACCCCGCAGGCTCGCCCGCTGCTGCTGCTGCTGCTGGCGGTGCTGCTGCTGCTGCTGCGGAAGAGCTCCCGCTTGCTGCAGCAGCCGCGTTGCAGCTGCTGTCCTTGCTGCTGCTGCTGTCTTTGCTGCTGCCGCAGGTGGTGCTCTTGCTGCTCCGCCTGCTGCTGCTGTCGCTGCTGCTGTTGCTGCTGCTGCTGCTGCTGCTGCAGCCGTAAGTCAAAAGGGGACCTAGCGCTGCCCGCATACGCCTCTCCAAAGACAGCCGCAGCTCCTCATCTGCTGCTGCTGCTGCTGCTGCTGCTGCGGCATTGCTGCTTCTTCTGCTGCTGTGGCTGCTGCTTTTGCCGCTGCTGCTGTTGCTGCTGAGGTCTTTGCATGCAGGGGGCAGCCAGAAGACCTTCGTGGAGCGGCACTGCAGCAGCAGCAGCGCAGCAAATCTCCTCGAGTCTGCTGCTATTGCTGCTGCTCTTTCTGCTGCTGTCATCAGCTGCATTTCTTCCAGCAGCCGGGGGGGCACGTCTCCCGCCAGCTGCTGCTGCCGCTGCTGCTGCTGCTGCTGCTGCTGCTGCTGCTGCTGCTGCTGCTTGCAGTCCTGCTCGTCCGACTGCGCCTGTTGCTGCTGCTGCTGTTGCTGCTGCTGCTGCGGCAGCAACCCTGTTCTGGCGGCGTTTGAGTTCAGCGTAGGCTGCTGCTGCTGCTGCTGCTGCTGCTGCTGCGGGTCAGGAGGCTGCAGCGTTGCTGCCAGCAGAGCTCCTGGCCTTGGCCGTGCTGCTGCTGGGGGCTGCAGCGGGAAAGGCGTTTCATCTCCGTTGGCCTGTGCTGCTGCTGCTGCTGCTGCTGCTGCTGCTGCAGCACGCTGCCGCACGAGGAGCTCAGCAGCAGAGCGCTGCTGCCACAGCAGCAGCAGCGCCTCGTACTTTGCTGCGTTCGAATGGCCCTGCAGCAGCAGCAGCTGCTGCTGCATGCGTTTAACAAAGGCATAGGAGAACGAGCAGGCGGCCGCAAACGGACTGCTGCTGCTGCTGCTGCTGCTGCTGCTGCTGCTGCAGTGGGGGCGAGCAGCAAAGCTGCGCTGCACTGCAGCAGCAGACATCAAAGAAGGGGAGTCCGGAGAGGAAAAGGGCCGGCGAGGAGCAGCAGCAGCAGCAAGAGACAAGCAGCAGCAAGCTGCTGCTCTGCGGAGGTCGCCCTGCAGCAGCAGCAGCAGCGCGAGGCGCTCGTAGCCCCTGGCTGCTGCTGCGTCTGCTGCGCCGCAGCAAAGACACAGCAGCAGCACCCCCTCCAGCAGCTGCTGCAGCAGCAGCGGGAAGCAGGGGCCCCTGCTCAGCAGCAAATCTCTCTTGTGCTTCTCTGTGCACTGCTGCAGCGGCAAGCAGCAGCTGTGTCTGCTGCTGCTGCATGCATTTGGCAGCAGCGCCAGCCCCAGCCCGTCCACCAGCCACAGCAGCTGCAGCACCACCCCCAGGCTCCGGCCAGCAACGCTGCTGCTGCTGCTGCTGCTGCTGCTGCTGCTGCTGCTGCTGCTGCTGAGCAGCAGCAGGCCCTGGTGCAGCAGCAGAGGCACTTCTGTGGCC
>NW_013655303.1:130000-135000 GCF_000499385.1 Eimeria necatrix
ACTACTTTATTGTTAGTGGAATAGTTAAAAGCTACAATTTGCGTGCACTCAAAGTATTTATAAAAATAAAACAAAGAAAAGTTGCATGCATGCGCAGCGGCGGGCAGCAAGGGTTTGGGGTGTACGTACACCTCAGCGGCGTGGGGTGTACGTACACCTGAGGGTTGTGGGGTGTACGTACACCTGAATGCATGCGCGCAGTCCTGGCTGGGCCCTCGGCTTTCTCCTTTATTTCTTCCTGCGTTTCCTTTGCTGGGAGTTGAGGAGCCAGCAGCAGCAGCAGCAGAGGCCCCAGCAGCAGCAGCAGCAGCAGCAGCGGGGGGAGCCGCGCCCCAGCAGCAGCAGCAGCAGCAGCAGCAGCAGCAACAGCAGCAGCAGCAGGGGGGCCCCCCAAACCCGCTGAGCCAAAGCCTCTTTTTAGCGGATGATGTTATAAACCCTCATCCTCGCTTTGGGACTTTGACAGCAAACATCAGAAAGTAATTTATTTTAATTTAATCTTTTCCGACACAAACCTCTGCTGCGCTTCTCTTCAGGCTGCTGCTCGTTGTGCTGCTGCTGCTGTTGCTGCTGCTGCTGCTAGTTGGTTGTGCTGCTGCTGCTGCTGCTATTGTTTTTGGTTGTGCTATGCTGCTGCTGCTGCTGCAGCTGCTTCTGTTGTCGTTGCTGCTTGTGATGCTGCTGTTGCTGCTGCTATTGTTGCTTGTGCTTGTGCTACTGCTGCTGCTGCTATTGTTGCTTGTGCTTGTGCTGCTGCTGCTGCTACTGCTGCTGCTGCTGCTGCTATTGTTGCTTGTGCTGCTGCTGCTGCAGGCGCCGCGGGAGCAAGGTGGAGGCGCTGGTGCCGCTGTACATGGACCGGAACACTCCGAGTTTTGCGGAAGAAAGAAAAGAAAGAAAAGAAAGAAAAGAAAGAAAAGAAAGAAAAGAAAGAAAAGAAAGAAAAGAAAGTTCGGAAGAAAGTTTAATTAAAAAGATAAAGAGCGGAGAAGGCGGCGAAACGCGGCGGGAAATGCAAGAGGCGCTGGTGGAGCTGCTGCTGGGCGGCCGCCGCTGCCTCCTCGCCAGACACCCCCAGGGGCCCTTCCCAGACTCCCACTTGCGCAAAAAAACAGATCTTTGCATTTATATGGACGCAATGGGATTTGGAATGGGAATGAATTGCGTACAGGCCACGTTTTCGCCGCGGAACTTGGCTGCTGCGCGCTACCTGTACGACCAGCTGATCGTGCTGGCGCCGCTGCTGCTGTCGGTGGGTGCTGGAAACCCGGAAAAAAACCGGAGTTCGCGGCCTTTTTTGGCTTTTTAGAACTGCAAAACCCTTTTATTGTCCTTTGCAAAAAGAATTTCCGAAAAAAAACCGCGCTTTCCATGCAGATCGCTCAGCTTTCCGTTGCGACTCCGCAGATCACCGCAGCCACGCCCTTCCTCCGCGGCTGCGTCGCAGCCACTGACACCCGCTGGGACACCATCAGCATGGCCGTCGACAGCAGAAAGCCTGAAGAAAAACAAAAAATAACAAAGTCCAGATATTCCTCCAACTCCCTCTACATCAGCGACAGCCCCGCACTCACCGAGGTCACCAAACCCTAAACCCTAAACCCTAAACCCTAAACCCTAGGCCTCGAGTTCCCCTTCGGCGCAGCGGCAGTTCGGCTTCCCGGGGCGGCTGGGTTCGTTTTCTGTGCAGCTTTTTCAGTTTTCGTTGGAACTTGTCCGTTTTTTGGAGTTTTTTTTGTTTTGGGGAGTTTTTTTTTGTTTTTGGGAGTTTTTTTTCGTTTTTTTCTCACTTTGTTTGAATTTTCTCCTTTTTATTTGTTTTTTATTGTTGTTTTGCACTTCAGAGACTGGAAGAGCTGAACGACGTGGAGGTGAGCGTGAACGAGAAGGCGTTCGCGGCGCTGGTGCGGGCGGGCGTGGACGCGGTGCTGGCGCGGCACGTGGCGTTTCTGTTCGTGCACGACCCGCTGGTGATCTTCAAAGACCGACTTTTGCAAAAAGGAAAAACTGAAGAAGAAATAATCAAAGAAGGAGAAATGGATTGGACTTTGGAAGAAGGAGAGGCGTTTGACAGCGCGGAGGACTTTGAAAACTTGCAAAGCACCAACTGGAACGGCGTGCGCTTCAAGCCGCCGCCGCAGTTTCTGAACGCCACGGAAAGCTGCGCTAAACGCAACTCCAAACCCTCAAAAGACTTCAAATTCGAAAATAAAATCAAAAATGAATCCAAAAATCTTTTTTATTTCCAAAATTCCGACGAAAATCGCCAAAGATCGCCCAAAAGTCAACCCCGAGACCTCATCGGCTGGAGAGTCGAAATGCGCACTCCCGAACTCCAAATCACCGACTTCGAAAACGCCACCTGCATTCTTTTGATTGCAGCACTTGTCCACGTCAGTCCAAACCCTAAACCCTAAACCCTAAACCCTAAACCCTAAACCCTTGAAAACGAGGCTTTTTGAGCCCTTCAGGGCTAAAAACCCTAAACCCTAAACCCTAAACCCTAAACCCTTATCAGACATTTCAGCCCCCAACTTGTGCTCTTTTAATTTTATTTCTCGTTCATCATTTCTTGAAATTAAATTCAAATATAAATTTAATTAAATTTAATTTTAATTTTAATTTTAAATTGTCACCTGTCGATCCTCAGAAGCTGCAATTTCGCCCGTGTTGTTCCCCCGCTGCCGCTGCTGCTGCTGCTGCTGCTGCTGCTGCTGCTGCTGCTGCTGCTGCTGCTGCTGTTGTGTGTGCAGTTGATTGAGGAGGAGGGCATTGACCTGTACATCCCGATGAGTCTGAACGACAAGAACATGGCAGCAGCAGCAAAGTTGAATTCCATTTTGAATCAAAAGTTTTATTTTCGAAAAGAAGTGGAAAAGAACTCAGCAGACAAGTCCGTGGCGCAGCTGTCCATACACTCCATTCTCTTCGGCGAGCCGCAGCAGCAAGGAGACCCCCCGCGGGGCCCCGCGCTGCTGGAGCGCTGCCGTTTGCTGCTGCTGCAGCAGCGCAGCAGCAGCAGCAGCAGCAGCAGCAGCAGCAGCAGCAGCAGCTGCTCTGCTGCTGCTTTCGAAAGCTTCATGGAAATGTACAGCTTTATTTACCTCCGAACTTCCGGCATTCTCCCCACAGATGCTGCTTTCTTGCGAGCTTGTCTTGCTGCTCATCCGGACTACAAGGGCGACTCTGCTGTTGCTGCTGCTGCTGCTTTCGACATTTGCAAGTTGGCCATGAAGATTGGCAGCGGCGAAGTCGAAGTCCCGGAGCTGCTGGGCCCCTTCGCGCGCCGCAGCAGCAGCAGCTGCTGCAGCAGCTGCTGCAGCAGCTGCAGCAGCAGCAGCAGCGGCGGCGACCTCTGCTGCTGCTGCGCCGCCGTCACCCGCCGCAGCTGCTGCAGCAGCAGCAGCAGCAGCAGCAGACCCAGCTTCGTGAAGTCGCAGCCGCTCATGGGGCCGCTGCTGCTGCCGCAGCAGCAGCAGCAGCAGCAGCAGCAGCAGCAGCAAAACTCCTCGCGGAAGATAAACCCGGAAGCGATTCTGCACGGGCGCGGCCGCGTTGCTGCTGCGCTGCAGCACAGCGCCATTCAGCAGAAGCTGCGGACTTACTTGGGAATTAAAAGTTTCCAAAAGTCCACAAATCCAAAAAATAATAATTCAAACTGCTGCTTCCAACAAATCCTCCAAAAAGAAATGCAAAAACAAATGCAGCAAACGCCGCCGCAGGAACTCGTGCGCAGCGACTGAGGTGTACGTACACCCCAGCGCCGCGCACGCCGCAAAGTCCGCCACTCCTCCTTCACTTTTATTATTCTTACATTTATATTTATATTATTATTCATATTATTATTATTTATTTATTTATTTATTTATTTATTTATTTATTTATTTATTCATTTATTTATTTATTTGGTTTTGTTTGTGGCCATTTCGTCGGGGAAGTCCGCAGCAGGACCCCGACTGCAGCAGCAGCTGCATTTGGCTGTCGAATTCTTTTTTGTCTTTTCTTTTTTGTCCAGCGACAAACTTGAAAACAAATGCCAATGAAACTCTTCTTCAATTCTTTCTTTCTTTTCTTTTCCTGCTGCTGCTGCTGCTGCTGCTGCTGCTGCTGCTGCTGCTGCTGCTGCTGCTTCTGCTGCTGCTGCTGCTGCTGCAGTTGAGCAGCAGCAGCAGCAGCAGCTGTTTGGAAAGACTGAGAGCTGCTGCAGTGCGCACACACTTCCACGCGGTGTACATACACCTGAGCGCGTTAGCACAGGCAGTTATGAAGCGAATCTGAAACAAAATAAATATTTATAAACCCTTAGGGTTTAGGGTTTAGGGTTTAGGGTTTAGGGTTTAGGGTTTGGAAGGCAAATATGTTTTAATTGTACTTTTGCAAAAGAAAGTTTTCGTCTCGAGAAAAGCCGCAGCAGCAGCTGCTGCTGGGGTGTACGTACACTGCGCATGCACAGCCCCGAAGTGCTGCTGCACTTCGCCACTCATTTTATTGTTTTTAATTTATTTATTTTTATTTTATTTATTTTCAATTTTATTTATTTTATTTATTTTTATTTTTGTTTTTTTATTTTCATTTAGTCTTTAGAGGCCCTCCAGCTCCAAGTCGAAATCCATTTCCGAGTCCTGTAAAGAAGAATAAAAAAAAATGAAAACAAAAATTAAGGAATTAAAATAAATAAAATAAAAATAAAAAAAGATTAAAATAAATTCAATTTTATGGAATTAATTCAAAAGACTTCGATTTTCCTTGAAAGGGTTTTCAACTTGTGCAATTTTGTTTTTATTTTAATTTGAAATAAATTAAATTTATTTTAATTTGAAATAAATTAAATTTATTTTAATTTGAAAAAATCTTTTTCAACTTCAAAATTAATTCAACTTCTTCAATTCGAATTAAATTCATTTATTTCTTTTCCGACATATTCCTTGCTCCATTTTAATAACAAATAATAAAAGAATAAATAATAAATAATAAATAAACAATAAATAAATAAATAAATA
>NW_013655303.1:140000-155000 GCF_000499385.1 Eimeria necatrix
TGAGTTGAGCACCTAAACAAAAAAGCCCTGAACCGCTGCAGCAGCAGCAGCTTCTGCTGCTGCTGCAGCTGTTGCTGCAGCTGTTGCTGCTGCTGTTGCTGTTGCTGCTGCTGCTGCAGCAGCTGCTGCAGCTGCTGCAGCAGCTGCTGCTGCAGCAGCCGCGCGTTGCCGCGAGAGCGGTCACATGCGGCCGTGGCAGGCGCTGCCTGCTGCAGGGTCTGCAGCGAGGGCGGCAGGCGCTGCTGCTGCTGCTGCTGCTGCTGCTGCTGCTGCTGCTGAGGAGCTTCTGCTGCTGGCAGCAGCTTTGGAAGAACTGGCAGCAGCTCCGAGACGAGAAGGAAGTCTTTTTGCTCCTTTCACATTTGTGCTGCTGCATGCAGAGTTGCGGCTGTTGGAGACTTGAGAAGCAGCGCCGTTGCTCCAGTTCGTGCTGCTGCTGCTGCTGCTGCTGCTGCTGCTGCTCGCGGCCCCCAGCAGCGGCCTCTCCGGGTCTTCTGCTGCTGCTGCTGCTGCTGCGCGCCCCAACACAAAGCAGCAGCAGCAGCAGACGCGCACTGCACCAGCAGCCGCAGCAGCAGCAGCACTGCAGCAGCAGCAACAGCAACAGCAGCAGCAGCAGCACTGCAGCAGCAACAACAGCACCAGCAGCCCTGCCGCAACAACAGCTGCAGCAACAACAGCACCAGCAGCACTGCACCACACCCGCAGCACCAGCACCGCAGCACCAGCACCACAGCAGCAGCAGCAGCAGCAGCAGCAGCAGCAGCAGCAGCACTGCAGCAGCAGCAGCAGCAGCAGCACCTGAGGAGAGTTCGCGGGAGGCCCTGCTGGTGGAGCTGGTGAGGGAAAACAAACGCTCTTGTTCGGCGGAGGCGGCGGCCTTGGCTGCGGGGCGGCGGGCTTTGGTGGCGGCGGCTGCATGCAAAAAGTGGAAAGCGCGCGGAAATTCGGAATTTCTTCGAAAAAAAGCCAAAAAGGGGAAAATAAAAGCCAAATAAACAAAAAATAAACAAATAAATCCACTCCGACACCCAGCTTCCCCCCTGCGCGCGAAAAACCCGAAAAACGCGGTGTACGTACACCCCGCCCCGCTGCGGTGTACGTACACCCCGCGCCGCTGCGGTGTACGTACACCCCACGCCGCTGCGGTGTACGTACACCCCAAACCCACCTATGTAGCCCTCCCAGCCGCGGATCATATTTCCAACATCTGCTGTTGCTGCCAAATAATTTCCTTCCATTTCGTAGATTTTGTTTTCCAGCAGCAGCACATCTGCTTCCAGCTTCTCCTGCACCCGCAGCATGTCCTGCAGCGCCCCCGGCCGCCTGCCCCGGCCCTCCCAGCTGCTGCTGCTGCTGCTGCTGCTGCTGCTGCTGCTGCTGCTGTCCGCGGCGCCTCCGGGGGGCCCCGCGAAGCCCAAGGGGCCCCCGGGGGCCCCCGGGGGGCCCCCGGGGGCCCCAAACAGGCCAGACCTGCTTTGCATTTCTGCTGCGGCTATTCGCGGGCCTTCGCTCGCTTGTGCTGCTGCTGCTGCTGCTGCTGCAGCAGCAGGGAACGCGTGCTGCTGCTGCTGCTGCTGGTAGTCCAGCGGCTCCATCGCGGGCAGCAGCAGCAGCAGCAGCAGCAGCAGAAGTCTCGGGCTGAGAAAGCAGCAAAAACCCTGGAGACACAAAAGGGCACAAAGAGACCCGGGGGGCCCCAGGGGGCCCCTGGCAGCAGCAAAGAGAGAGAGGCTTCTGGCAGCAGCAGCAGCAGCAGCAGCAGCTGCTGCTGCTGCTGCTGCTGCTGCTGTTGAAGCCGTAGAAGCGGTGTCAGTGGGTTTTACTCAACTGAAGAATATTCGGAAATTCTTCAATTTGAATTTTTTGGAAGTTTAACTTCGATTTAACTTCTTTGCTGCTGCTGCTGCTTCTCTGGGACTGCAGCAGCAGCAGCAGCAGCAGCAGCAGCAGCAGCAGCACACCCCCAAAAGCCGGTTGTTTTTCTGCAATTTGGAGTTAAAATGGATTAAAGTGGAAAACGAAAAGAATAAAAAGAAAGAAATGAAAAAAGGAAAAGATAATTGCGGAGAGGCTCGCAGGGGCTCTGAGGTGTACAGACACCTCGCGTTCGCTGCGCAGCGGCGAAAAGTGGAAATTGAATTTTATTTATTTTCAATTTTGAATTTTATTTCTTTTTGAGTTTTAATTTATTACTTTTTGCTGCACAAGTGCTAATTAAATGTTTAAAAACGCTGCATGCGACGCAGCAGCAGCTGCAGCAGCTGCAGCAGCAGCCGCTGCAGCAGCCCCTGCATGCGCCGCAGCAGCAGCAGCAGCAGCAGCAGCAGCGCTGCTGCTGCTCTTTTGCTGCTGCGACGGCCAGAAGAATAAAAGAAAAGAATTAAAAAAGAAAACAAAAAAGAAATTCGAAAAAGAATTCAAAAAAAGACAACAGAGCCTGCAGATCATCCCCCGCGTCCTCTCTTCTTCTTTTCTTTTTCTTTTTTCTTTTCTTTTCTTTTCTTTTATTTTTATTTTTATTTATTTATTTATTTATTTATTTATTTATTTATTTATTTATTTATTTATTTATTTATTTATTTCTTCAAAATGGTCTGGACTGACTGGTGGCCCCACGACAAAATGCCGGAGCCCGCGAGCCTAAACCCTTACTGGGTTTACTGCGAGCAGGGCAAGGTGAGACTCTTGCTGCTGCTGCTGCTGCTGCTGCAGCAAGTCTGCTGCAGCAGCAGCAGCTGGGCGAGCTGGAGGCTGCAGCAGCAAGTGTGTGTGCTGCCTGCAGCAGCAGCAGCTGTGCGCGCTGCCTGCTGCTGCAGCAAGTGCTCGCACTGCAGCAGCTGCTGTTTTGCATGATGTCTGCTGCAGCAGCTCCTGCCTCCTGCCTGCTGCAGCAGCAGCAGCACGGACTGCAGCAGCAGCAGCACGGACTGCAGCAGCAGCAGCACGGACTGCAGCAGCAGCAGCACGGCCTGCAGCAGCAGCTGCGGGCTGCGTGCGCTGCTGCTGCAGCTCTGCAGCTGCGAAGCAGCGACAGATCCGACTTGAATTCGAATTGCAGATTAATTGAATTGATTGAATTAAATAAATTAATTGAATTAATTAAATTAATTGAATTAATTGAATTAATTGAATTAATTAAATTAATTGAATTAATTAAATTAATTGAATTAATTAAATTAATTTAATTAATGGAATTAGTTGAGTTGAAGTGCATGCGTTCAGGTGTACTGGTGGTGCAGCTGCGGCAAGTGCAAGACGCAGCCGTGGTGCGACTTGAAGAACCAGGCGGCGAACGGTGAGTTTTTTGCGTTTTTTTTCGGTTTTTTGAATTTAAATAAAAGTCCAAGTTCTTTATTTCCGCAAATGCTGCAGAAAAAGCGAAAAAACGAAAGAAATGGCGCCGAAATGGCGCCGGAAAGCTGCGCTTTCCTTTTGCGCCGCGTTCGCGCGGTGTACGTACACCCCAGTTCCGCGCGGCGCGCGCACAACGCGGGTCCAAAAAAAGCAAAAAGAGCCATTTAAGAGTTATTTTGCGCTTTAAAGAACAATTTGAGGTTTATTTTTCGTTTTAAATCCGAATTTGGCATTAATTTCGCGCTTTAAAGCTCCGAAAACGCCTCTGGAGCTGCCTGCAGGCTGCAAACCCCTCCTCTACACCCCCAAACTCACCGGCTGGAAACTCCTCTCCGGCTCCAAAGCCTCCGAACTTCCGCCCTTTTCCGTCGGCTCCCATTTGTGGGCAAAAGCCAATCTCCAAACTCCCAAAGGATGTGCTGCTGCCTTTGGTTTAGCCTTCTCTGCAGGGGTTTTCTGTACATACCTCATGCATGGCTAAACCCTAAACCCTAAACCCTAAATCAGAGGTTCGCGTCTTTGGGGTGTTCTCCACCTACTTCATGCAAGGCCAATCTGCAAACTCCTAAAGGATGTGCTGCTGCTTTTTCCTTAGCCTTCTCTGCAGGGGTTTTCTGTACATATCTTATGCACGGCTAAACCCTAAACCCTAAACCCTAAACCCTAGGAGAGCTCTGCGAGGGTTTTCTGCATGTGCCTCATGCAAGGCCAACCTGCAAACCCCCAAGGGTTGTGCTGCTGCCTTTTCCTTAGCCTTCTCCGCGGGGGTTTTCTGTACATATCTTATGCACGGCTAAACCCTAAACCCTAAACCCTAAATCAGAGGTTCGCGTCTTTGGGGTGTTCTCCACCTACTTCGTGCAAGGCCAACCTCCAAACCCTCAAGGGTTGTGCTGCTGCCTTTGGTTTGGCCTTTTCCGCGGGGGTTTTCTGTACATAGCTAAACCCTAAACCCTAAACCCTAAACCCTAGGACAGGCAGCAGCAGCAGAGGCTCGCGCCTTTGGGGTGTTCTCCACCTACTTCATGCACGGCTAAACCCTAAACCCTAAACCCTAGGAGAAGGGAGCGGAGGCTCGGGCCTGAGGGGGCTGCTCCGCGGCCAAACCCTAAACCCTAAACCCTAAACCCTCAGCAGCCAGGCGCGAGCCTTTATGGCCTGTTTGGGGGTTGTCTGCACTAACTCATGCACGGCCAAACCCTAAACCCTAAACCCTCAGGGTTTGGGTGGGGGTGCTGCAGCAGAGGCCGGGGCCCTATAAAGGCCTTCTTCGCGGGGGTTTGCTGCACGCAGATCCTGCGCGGCTAAACCCTAAACCCTAAACCCTAAACCCTCGCTGCAGCAGCTCGTGGGGGCTTTTGCTTCTTTTTTGAAGAGCAAAAAGACAAACAAGAGCGAACTCCGCTGTCTCCAGTGTACGTACACTGCAGGCCTCTGCGTTCTCTTCCAAAAAGCATTTCGTGTTCTTTTCCTGCTGCTGCTGCTGCTCACTTGGCCTCTGCTGCTGCAGCAGCAGCAGCAGCAGCAGCAGCAGCAGCAGCAGCAGCAGCAGAGGCCAAGTGAAGCACAGTCTTCTGCTGCAGCAGCAGCAGCAGCAGCGCACTTAGCGTTTACTTTCTTACTTAGTTTCTGCTGCTACTTCAGCAGCAGAGGCCAAGTGAAGCAGCTTTCTGCTGCTGCTGCTGCAGCAGCAGCAGCAGCAGCAGCAGCAGCACACTCAGTCTTTATTTTCTTCCTTGGTTTCTGCTGCAGCAGCAGCAGCAGAAAAGCGCTTGGACAGCCAACTAAGCCATCCTGCGCAGCAGTTCAAAAGCAGCAGCAAATTAATTAAATTAATTAATTATTTATTTATTTATTATTTATTATTTATTTATTTATTTATTTATTTATTTATTTATTTATTTATTTATTTTTTATTTATTTATTATTTACCTTCCTCTTGGTGATTAATGTCTATTGCAGTTCGCACGTATTTGTCGTCGGGGAAAATGCTCTTCAGCATTCGGTCGTTTTCTTGCTGCAGCTGCAGCACTTGGGCCTGCAGCAAAAGACTTTTAATTAATTTAATTTAAATTAATTAATTTAATTAATTTAATTTAATTTAATTAATTTAATTAATTAATTTAATTAATTTAATTAATTAAATTAGTTTGATGAATTTAATTTAATTTGAATTTAGTTTCGTGTGATTTAATTCAGTTAATTTGAGTGCAATTGGCTTTGTTTCAGTTTCTTGTGTTTCCAACTCGAACTGCAGCAGCAGCAGCAAAAGCTGCTGCTGCTGCTGTTGCTGCTGCTGCTGCTGCTGCTGCTGCTGCTGCTGCTGCTGCTGCTGCTGCTGCTGTTTGTTGTTTACCTCCAAAGTCATGAGGCGGGTTTGGAGTTGGTGTTCCTTCGCGGCTTCTTTGAGGGCGCTGCGGCGGTACTCCATGACGAGGGCGGTGGCTGCGAAAAAAGGAAATTTGGCGAAGTTTGGAGTTAAAAAGCATTTTAAAAGCACAAAAAAGAAAAATAAAATAAAATAAAAAACAAAATAAAAAACAAAACAAAAAAAAGCGAAAAAAACGCGCTCTCGGGTGTACGTACACCGCACGTGCACTCGCGGTCGCGAGTGTCCGAGGTGTACGTACACCCGCCTCGGGTGTACGTACACCTCGAGAAAGCCCTCTAAAAAAGCCGTTTTTCATGGAAAAAACCCTTAAAAAACCCGTTTTTCGAAATTAAAAAAGAAACAAAGGAAAATAAAACAGAAAAAGGACCTTAAAAAGCCCCAAAAGCGTCAAAAAGGCTCCAATTTGGCGAGTCGGACCTGCGACGGCGAAGACGAAAGCCTCGCCGATGATGGTGGCCCCCAGCCGCACGGCCTTGGCCTCCGTGAGCCGCGGCCAAAAGCCCCCAGAAAGGTCTCTGTCGTAAAAACTGTTTGTGATTTGCTGCTCCAAAACTCTGCAGCAATTCGCCAGTCCAACGCATGCAGCTTTGAAGGCGGGGCTTTCTGCTGCTGCCCGCTGCAGCGAGCCGGCCAGGGGCTTGGCTAGCTGCCGCAGCAGCACGCTGAAGAGCTTCGCGGCCGGAAACGGCATTCTCAAACCCTTTTTTGGGGTTTCTCCAAACCCTTTTTCGGGGTTTGCGCACACCCTGGCTGCCAGCCGCACGCAGGCCCCGGCTGGAGGCTCTTGTTCGCAGCGAAGAAACTCCAAGGCCGCTGCGGGAAGATCAGCCAGCAGCAGCAGCAGCAGCAGCAGCGAAGCAGCAGCAGCAAAGCCGCCGCCGACGCAGCAGCAGCAGCAGCAGCAGCAGCGCGCTGCAGCGGGAGGCGGGGCGAAGAGTTGGATTAAATGCGAAAAGACTTTTTTGAAAAGAAGTTTTTGCCGCGCCGCGAGCGGCTGCAGGCCCGCCGCCGGCTGTCTGTACACCGCGAGCTGGCGGTCCGCGGCTCGCTTGCATGCGCCGCCAGCAGTCAAAGCCGCATTTAAATCGAATTAAAAGTCTCCAAAGGGATTTATTAATTTCAAAAACGAATTAATTTATTCTTTTAATTCTTTTTCTCGCTGTTTTAACCCGCGGAAACTCCAGATCGCCCCGCTGTCTGCATGCAGCTGGTCCCACCTGGAATCCGTTCAACTCGCCGATTCAGCGACTCGCCGCGCCTTTGCGCCTTTTTAAACGCCAATTGCCTTTTAATTTCCATTTATTCAAATAATATTCAAATTTAACTTCAAAGAAATCAAAAAATAATTCAAATGACCTTTCAAACTCCGTTTCCAGCTCGACCGCCGCGCTCGCTCCCAGGTGTACGTACACCTCCACGCTGTCTGCTCAACTTCAACAAAACGGCCACCGCCGAATCCGCTCTGAAAGAAAGCCATTTGATTTAAAACAAACAAAAGTTGTTCAAAAGACTTTTATTTCCTTTTATTTACTTTTATTGTCCACTTTTATTTACTTTTATTTCAAAATAGATGCATTTTGACTCACTGCGAGACACAGAAGACAGAAGATCAGCAAAATGCGAAAAGTCCAACTCCGCATCTTCAAAGAAAAATAAAATAAAAAATGAAATAAATAAAGTTTTAAATCTTTTTAAATTTTTACTTTTTATTTTCTGACGCCATGCATGTAGTCGAAAATATCCAAGTGTCTGTACACTTGCCGTATCGGACTGTTCTTCACAGGCGGCCTGCTGCTGCTGCTGCTGCTGCTGCTGCTGCTACTGCTGCTGCTGCTGCTTCAGCAGCAGAGACAAACCCTCTTCTTCTCAACTGAAACTACCTTTTAGGGTTTAGGGTTTAGGGTTTAGAGACTTTTCAAAAAACACTCTTTACTCAACTTCGACTATTCGCCAGCTGCCTCGTTTCTTTTTGCTGCTGCTGCTGCACAGCAGCACCTTCGAGTCAGCAGCGCAGCACAGACTACTGCAGCAGCAGCAGCCGCTGCTGCTGCTGCTTGCGCTGCAGCAGCAGCAGCAGCAGCAGCAGCAGCAGGCCTCCGAATGGAGTGGCTCTGCAGCAAATAATGATTTAAACTTGAATGGCCTCAGCAGCAAATCCACAAGGCCTCCCGAGGCTTCAGCAGCAGCAGTTTGCTGCTGCAGAAGACTCCCGTTTGCTGCTGCAGCAGCAGAGCAGCAAACCCAGTCTAAGCAGCAGCAGGACTGCCAATTCTTGAAGTCCTTTTAAGTTGAAAAATAAAAAGTCCTTCTTGCAATATTATTCCTTTTCTACTTCCAGAAGGTCTTTTGCTTCTTTTTCTCCCCCGCTGCTGCTGCTGCTGCTGCTGCTGCTGCCGTCGCTGCTGCTGCTGCCAACGCTGCTGCTGTTGCTGCTGCTGCCAACGCTGCTGCTGTTGCGGCTGCTGCCGTCGCTGCTGCTGTTGCTGCTGCTGCCGTCGCTGCTGTTGCCATTGCTGCTGCAGCTGTTGGTGCTGCTGCTGTTGCTGCTGCTGCTATTGCTGCTGTTGCTGCTGCTGCTGTTGCTGCTATTGCTGTTGCTGCTGCCGTCGCTGCTATTGCTGTTACTGCTGTTGCTGTTGCTGCTGTCGCCATCGCTGCTGTTGGTGTTGCTGCTGTTGCTGTTGCTGCTGCCGTCACTGCTATTGCTGTTACTGCCGCTGCTGTTGCTGTTGCTGCTGTCGCCATCGCTGCTGTTGGTGTTGCTGCTGTTGCTGTTGCTGTTGCTGTTGCTGCTGTTGCTGCTGCTGCCGTCGCTGCTGTTGCTGTTGGTGTCGGTGCTGTTGGTGTTGCTGTTGTTGGCGCTGCTGCTCCCGCTGCTGCTGCTGCTGCTGCCGTTGCTGTTGCCGCTGTTGCTTCTGCTGCTGCTGCCTTTGCTGCTGCTGCTTTTGCTGCTGCTGCTGCTGCTGCTGCTGCCTTCCTGCGTTTCGCACTTGCGTCTTTTGTTGTAGGGGCGTTTGGGGGCGCCGTTTTTGTTTTCTTTTTTTTGTTTTTTGACTTTTTTAAAAGTGAGAACTTCCGGAGTTTCCGTTTGCTGCAGCTGGCTGGCGAGGGCCTCCACGATGTCGATACACCTGAACTGAACTCCAAACACTTCTTTTAATTTCATTTTAATCAAAAATACCATTCTGTCGGCTCCGCCTTTGCTGCTGTCCAGCTTCTTGGAATGCAGCTTCTCGCGAGCTCCAACAGCTTCTCAAGCTCCGCACTTGCTGCTGACACTACAGAGCGGAATCCACCAATTGCTGCACAGCAGCAGCAGCAGCAGCAGCAATGCTGCGCAGCAGCAGCAGCAGCAACGCTGCGCAGCAGCAGCAGCAGCAATGCTGCTGCGCAGCAGCAGCAGTGCTGCAGAGCAGCAGCAGGCCAAAGACTCACTGTTCAAGTTGGGAGGTCGGCAGCTGAAAAGGCGAAGATAAAGAGGAAATAGCGCGAAGTGGAACTTAAAATGATAAAAGTTATCATAAAAACCAAAAAGAAAATCTTTTCTGCTTTTTTTGAACCCAAAATGTTAATTGTGGCGAAGTGGAAATCTGAAGTGCGCGGCGCGCACTCCTGAGGTGTACGTACACTCCAAACCGCCGCCTGCAGAAACTCCCGCCTACGATCTGAAGTGGAAACTCAGAATTAATAAACTCTTTTTCCAAATATAAACTAAAATAAATAATTTAAACTGAAATGTTTCAACTCCAAAGTGAAAGAGCAGCAGCAGCAGCTGCTGCTGCTGCTGCTGCTGCTGCTTCCAGTGCTGCACTGCTGCTCCGTGAACACCGCGGGAAGCAGCGGATCTGGAAAAGAGTTTTTTCTTTTTCGAATTTAAATTGTTTTCTTTTCAATTTAAATAAAAGAAAAGAAATTAATTGTCAAAAAGGTTTTCTTTTTCGCCGCAGCAGCAGCAGCAGCAGCAGCAGCAAATTAAATTCCAACTTGCAAAACTGAAGTTCAAGAAATCAAACCGCCTTTGATGCTGCTGCAGCGCACTGGGCCTTGCGGGGTGAGAAGAGGCAAATCCTGAAGCCAAAAACAAACAAATAAACGGCACTTAGCAGCAGCAGCAGCAGCAGCAGCAGACAGCAGCAGCAGCAGACAGCAGCAGCAGCAGCAGCAGACAGCAGCAGCAGCAAGCAGCAGCAAGCAGCAGCAAGCAGCAGCAGCTCATTGTTTCCGCAGCTCCTGCTGCTGCTGCTGCACTCTTTGCTGCTGCACCTTGTAGTAGGCAATGCAGTCATCTTTTGTGTTGAGGAACTGCAGCAGCAAAAAAGCAAAAGACATCCAAATGAAATTAAATTAATTAAATTGGACTCCAATGCCCCAGCTCTTGTTGCTGCTGCTGCTGCTGCTGCTGAAGCAGCAGCAGCAGCAGCAGCAGCAGCAGCAGCAGCAAGTTCAATTGTTTTGAAAGAAAAGAACTTACTGGAGCCACAGCAGCAAAAGTGTCTTTTCCCTTTTTGCTGCTCAGCACTTCATCTGGCTCCCCAGAAAGGCCCTCAATATAAACGCGCTCTCCCAGCTGCAGCAGCAGCAGCAGCAGCAGCAGCAGCAGCAGCAGCAGCAGCAGCAGCAGCAGCAAATTAAATTGGAAGTTCAGATTTGATTCGATATTGAATAAAGCATTCATCAAATTCCTGTTTTTGGTTTTAACAATTAAAAACAAATGCCACAAAAGGAGCAGCAAATTTAAATTAATTAAAAAACAGATTTCCCCATTTTCATTTATTTGGAATTCAGCCTCAAACAGGAGAAGCACTCAACAGCTGCAAATGCAGCAGCAGCAGCAGCAGCAGCAGCAACGTTATCAGCAGCAGCAGCAGCAAAAGCAGCATCGCCATCATCACCACCATCATCCTCAGCAGGAGCACAGCAGCAGCAGCAGCACAGCAGCAACAGCAGCAGCACAGCAGCAACAGCAGCAACACAGCAGCAACAGCAGCAGCACAGCAGCAACAGCACAGCAGCAACAGCAGCAGCAGCAGCAGCAGCAGCAGCAGCAGCAGCGCAGCAGCAGCAGGACTCACAGGGGTGTCCGGGGGGGGCTGGAGGAGCTGGACGGCGGTCTTGTCTGCGGAGTTTGCGCACAAGACCATTCCGTGAGAGTTAAAACCTCGAAGGGCTTTTTGTTTTAAATTAAAAAGCACAATTACTTTTTGCTGCTCGAACTGCTGCTGCTGCAGGTGCTGCACCAGCCCCGAGGCGATCTGCCGCACGCCCAGCGGGCCGAAGTCGATCTCCTCGCAGTAGAGCCTGCAGAGCGCGAAATTCGAAAAAATAAAAGCCAAATGAATTCTAAATGCAAAGTTAAATCATTTAAATAAAACAAAAACGAAAAAAGAAATTAAATGAACGAAGATCGGCCGATATCGCAGCAGCAGCAGCAGCTCGCGGCGGCTGCTGCTGCTGCTGCCGACACTGAGACACCCCAGTCGTCCGCGCTCGCGGCGAACGCGTTTTGAATTTTTTTCTTTTTTGGATTTTTAATTTTAATTTTTTCTTTTTTTGGATTTTAAAACGTCAGAAATGCAAAAACAAACAAAGAAAACTAAAAAGAACCTCCGGGGGTTTTGAAAATTCCGAAAAAGACGCAAAATCGAGAAGATCGGAACTGTTTTTTGCAAAAGCGGCTGCTGGGAGCATTTCGGGGAATAATTTTCGACTTTTTGAATTCTTTCGGAATAAAATAACTCAATTTGCCATTTATAATGCATTTAAAACAAAATAATTGCAAAAAATTGCATTTTTATTCACAATTGCGAAAAAAATGAAATTACTTTTCCGAAATTCAACAACTCACTTGTCCGCCTCCGGGTGTCTCCACACCTTCCGCACCAAACCCACCCGCATGTCCAAACGCATGGGGTCGTCCACAGGCCTTTCTGCTGCTGCTGCTGCTGCTGCTGCTGCTGGTGTTGCTGCTGCTGCTGCTGCTGTTGCTGCTGCTGCTGCTGCTCCTTTCTTCTTCTTGCCTTCCGCAGCGGACTGCGGGCTCGCTGCGTCTCCTCGCTTCTCAGTCCCTGCCTTGCCGCCGCCTTGCTGCTGCTGCTGCTGCTGCTTCTGCTGCTGCTGCTTCTGCTGCTGCTGCTGCTGCTTGCCTTGCTGCTGCTGCTTCCCCGAAGGCCCCAATGCCTTCGCCGCCTGCAGCAGCTCGTCTGGCGAAGACTGCAGCAAAAAGAAAAACAAAAGGCAGCAGCAAATGGTATCTTTGCTGCTGCTGCTGCTGCTGCAGTAGCAGCGTTTCAACTAAACTTTAAAAGCTTAATTTAATTGAAATTAAATTAAGATTTATTTAATTAAATTAATTTTAATTAAATAAAAATAAAAATAAATTAAACTCACTATGGGCAGCTCTATTCTGCTGAAGTCCTGCACCCGCTGCTCTTTAATTCCTAAAAACAATTACAGGCAAAAACAATTCCACAGCTGCTGCTGCTGCTGCTGCTGCTGCAGCTGCTGCAGTTGCTGCTGCTGCAGCTGCTGCTGCAGCAAAATAAAAGGCAGCAGCTGCAGCAGCAAAGAGAAAGGAATTGCTGCAGCTCTGGGCCCGCGGGCCAGGGGCTGAGGTGTACGTACACCGCAAGCCAAACCCACCTGGCAGGTTCTGCATGTGGTTGAACCATCTTGTGACATTTTTTAAAACTTGAAGTTCCTTTAAAGAGGCTCTTCTCTGCACAGCAGCAGCAGCAGCAGCAGCAGCAGCAGCAGCAACGGGCGTCTGGGAAGCGGAGCTGGGGCTGCGCCTCCCGCTGCTGCTGCAGCGCCGCTGCTGCTGACGCTCCCGCTGCAGCAGCAAACGCTCCTGCTGCGGCGCGAACGCAGACTGCGCTTCCGCAGCAGCAGCAGCAGCAGCAGCAGCAGCTGCTGCTGCTGCTGCTGCAGTAGCAGCAAATATACTCACCATGGCATTGTACAAAGAAGCCATGGCCACTAAGTCCGCCAAAGTCAAATTATTTCCGCAAAGAAAAGTCCGCAGCTGCAGCGCAGCGTTGAATTCGTTGAAGTCGCTGCTGCTGGCAATCTGGAAGCAGCGCGAGGCGCAGAAAGAGAACCACTGGTCCACTTCCGCCTGCAGCAGCAGCAGCAGCAGCAGCAGCAGCAGCAGCAGCAGCAGCAGCAGCAGTGGAAGCCAGGGTTGACCTCTGGAGAAGCTCTCGAACAAAAGCGCGACTAAGAAAAATGGAGAAGGGCGGCGCTGCAGCAAACGGGAAGAAACTTGAATTGAATTGCAAGACGGGAGTTGGGGGAAAATTTGCAAAGTTGCAAAAATTTGCAAAGTTGCAAAAATTTGCAAAGTTGCAAACCTGAGCCTGAATGTTCTTTTCAGGACCAAGAAGAACTTCGCGGGAATCCGATTTGTCGCAAAGATAATGAATAATAGTGACGGGTTCCTGGAGTTCGCCGTCGGGGGTGTAGAGGCGCGGTGTCTGTACACCCGGGCGCAGGCGGCAGATCGCGGCTTTCCGACGCGCGAAAAACGCCACAAATTTGAATTTAAATTTAAAAAGATGAATTATTTCCAATTTGCAAAAAAAATAAAAAGATCAGCGCACCTGGCCGGCCGCTTTCGCCGCGTGCGTCCCCAGCGCGCTGATCACCATCGACCCTGGCGGAAACGCGTAAGAAGCCACCAAGGCGCAGGCCGCCCCTTCTGCGCTTCCCACAGCGTAAACGAGTTCCATTTTAATTTAAATATAAATTTAAATGACTTCTTTGTCGATTCGCGCCTGCAAATTCAAAAAAAAACTCCGCAGACACCCGCAGAACAACAACCTGAACGCCTCCCGGCAGCGCGCCGGAAACCCGCGGAAAAGCAGCCCCCCGCGAGCCCTCAGCTGGAAACTCCGCGAGATTTGAATTCTTTTTGCAAAATAAATGCAAATGTTGCAAAAAATTAAAAGAAAGAAGGCCAGAAATGTCTGCAAAATGCAAAAGTGAAGAGAGCTGCGCTGCGGGAGCCTCACGCCGTGTGTTGCTGTCTTCCACAGCCCCTGGGGTGTACGTACACTCTATCCCGCCGCGCAGTTTTCCGGAGGGCCAGAAGGTCTTTTGATTTTCTTGTTTGCTTCCGTTCTCTGCTGCTGCTGCTGCTGCTGCATGCAGCAGCGCATGCATGCAGGCCAGCCCCGGGGCGCTGCAGCAGCAGTTTCTTTTCAAATATTTCCGCAGCCAACTGCAGCAGCAATTTAAAATTAATTTGCTGCTGCTTCTCATTTAATTCCCCTCCAGGCGATGCCCGTTTGGCCCGACTTGCTGCTGCGCTGCAGTCTGCTGCTGCGGCTCTTCAGGTGTACGTACACCCCAGACACCCCACAATGCCCTCCGTCAGGGAGCTGATGCGCCAGGAGAAGCTGCGGCGGCAGCAGCAGCGGGAAGCAGCAGAGCGGGCGAAGGCAGCAGCAGCAGCAAAAGCAGCAGCAGAGGCAGCAGCAGCAGCAGAAGCCGAAGCAGCAGCAGCAGCAGCAGCAGCAGCAGCTGCTGCTGCTGCTGCTGCTGCTCCCAAGCAGCCAGAAGCGCCGTCTCAGGTGCTGCAGGGATACAGCGATGAGGAAGAAGAACTTTCGGAAGAAAAAGAAAAAGAAAAAAATGAAATAAATGAAATAAAAGAAAAAAAAGAAAAAAAAGAAAAAAAAGAAAAAAATGAATTTAATGGAATTGAAGGACTTCCTCCAGACTTCTTCGACGATCCCCAAGAGGCAGCTCGTGCTGCGCAGCAGCAAGACAGCGAGCCCCCCACGCCCGAAGCAGCAGCAGCAGCAGCAGCAGCAGCAGCAGCAGCAGCAGCAGCAGAGGAGGACGACAGCGAGGAAGTGCTGGGCTACGAAATTGAAGAGCCAGATGAGTCCCTGCTGCAGCCGCTGGTGGCGGATGTGACAGAAGATTTAGAAGCAGATCCTGCTGCTGCTGCTGCTGCTGCAGCACCAGCAGCAGCAGCAGCAGCAGCAGCAGGAGCGGCAGAAGCAGCGCCCGCAGCAGCGAATGCAGCACCCGGAGCAGCAGCAGGGGCTGCAGCAGCGGATACAGCCGCTGCCGCAGCAGCAGCAGCCCCTGCAGCAGCTGCTGCAACAAAAGAAGAGCCCCAGCAGGCAGCAGCAGCAGCAGCAGCAGCAGCAGAGGAGGATGCAGCAGCAGCAGCAGCAACTTCTTTCATCGTGAGCAGCTTAGAGCTTTCCACGGCTGTTGATGAGGCGCGCTGGTACAGCCCC
>NW_013655303.1:160000-165000 GCF_000499385.1 Eimeria necatrix
GCTGCTGCTGCTGACTGCAGTTTGGGCGTGGCCCGAATGTGCACAGAACTGGCAGCAGCTCTGGACCTGCGCAGACGCAGCCAGAGTTGCTGTTTCGCTGCAGCAGCAGCAGCAGCTGCAGCAGCAGCAGCCACCCTCACATCTTTGTTGTTTGCATTTGAGTAAAGGCTTTCCTTGTTTGTCGGTTCATTTGAACTGTTAATGTTTTCTTCTCTTGCTGCTTAGTGGTCCTTGCTGCTGCTGCTGCTGCTGCTGCTGCTGCTGCTGCTGCTGCTGCTGTCTTCGTTTTAGAGGAGACAGCCGCTGCTGCTGCCGCCGATTTTATTGGCTTCTACCTTCCTAGGGTTTGTTTAGGGTTTAGCTAGGGTTTAGCTAGGGTTTAGCTAGGGTTTATGTGGCTAGGGTTTAGCTAGGGTTTAGCTAAACCCTAGCCAAACCCTAGCCAAACCCTAGCTGCTCTCTTTTGCCTATATGGAAATAGCATTTGCTTCTGTGAAGCGAAAGAAAGGCAAGGGGTGGTTTTTGCTGCTGCTGCGCTGCTGCTGCTGCGCTGCTGCTGCTGCTGCTGCGCTGCTGCCGCTGCGCTGCTGCTGCTGCGCTGCTGCTGCTGCTACTGCGCTGCAGCAGCATTTCCAGCGGCCTAGAGCTGCAGAAGGTGAGAGGAGGGCCTTTGGTTCACAGAAGAATTAAAAGGAAAAGAATTAAAAGTGATTTATTTATTTATTTAAAAGCTGCGGGACTTTACACTTTGCTGCAGTGAACTGCAGGTTGTTGAGGTGTACGTACACCTCAACGCCGCAGCTGTTTGCGGGGGAGAGAAATGTCTTTTATTTTTTGTTCTAGTTAATTGTTTTTTGCTTTTTTTTAACTCGAAGTATTGCTGCTGCTGCTGCTGCTGCAGCAGCAGCAGCTGCTGCTGCTGCTGCTGCTAGTGCTGCTCGACCTGGGAGCGCCGGCTGCGCAGCTAAACATCGGCAGCAGATTTATAGAAACAAAAAGTTGAAAAGAAATAATAAATTAAAAATAAAAAAAGCCTCAAAGTTATATGCGAGCTGCTGCAGCGCGTGGGAACGAGCCGCTGCTGCAGCAGCAGCAGCAGCAGCAGCAGCAGCAGCAGCAGCGTGGGGCTGCTGCGCTGCTGCTGACTGGCTCCTGCGCTGCTGCTGCTCGAGTTGTTGGTGGCTTTGTGTGTTTCCGGGCAGGCAGCTGAAGCAGCAGGGAAGCAGCAATGATTCTTGAGTCTTCGCGAGCAGCAGCAGCAGCAGCAGCAGCAGCAGCAGCAGCAAAACTCCCCGCGCTCGCTAACGGCTGCGGCTGTCGCCGCTGCAGCGCCGCTGGCTCTCTTACTTTCCTTTAATGAACTTTTATTTTCTTTCTTTGTTTCTTTTGCTGCTGTTCTCAGCAGCAAGTTGCTTCCTGCTTTCTTCTAAGTGAGCAGCAAGCCCCTCAGCCTGCTGCTGCTGCTGCACCACTGCTTCCCTTCCGGTCTGCTGCTGCTGCTGCTGCTGCTGCCAGGTGTCTGCAGCAGCAGCAGCAGCTCCGCAGCGCCTCCGCCGCAGCAGCAGCGCCGCTGCTCGCTGGGTGTACGGACAGCGGGCTCCGCCCGCAGCAGCAGCAGCAACAGCAGCAGCAGCAGCAGCAGCAGCAGCAGCAGCAGCGGGGTGTTTGTTGCGAGCGGGAAGATGGGGGGGGCGTTCGAAGAGGGCCTGGGGGAGGCAGCAGCAGCAGCAGCAGGGGACGACGCGCCGGTGGCAGCAGCAGCAGCAGCAGCAGGAAGGGAAGATGAAGCAGCAGCAGGAGAAGGAGAAGCAGCAGGTTTGCTGCAGATCGAAGCGCAGCTGGAAGTGGGGCCGGAAGTTGCTGCAGCGCAGCAGCTAGCAGCAGCGCTGCTGCTGCAGCCGCTGCCGCGGCTCGAAGCCTGGGCTTCGCTGCTGCAGCAAACCCGCGCAGAGCTGCTGGAAGAACTGGGGGGGGGTTATTTGTTTTATGTGTCTGGAGATGGTTTGCTGCTGCTGCTGCTGCTGCAGCAGCAGCAGCAGCACTTGGACTTGGACTTGGAGCGGGGGCTGCAGCCGCTGCGCGAGCTGCACCGCGCGGAGCTGCTGCTGCAGCAGCTGCAGCAGGCCGGCGGCCACTTCCGGGTCCTCTTCTTCCGGGCTTTTGCTGCTGCTGCTGCAGTGCACCCGCTGTTCCTGCTGCTGCAGCAGCTGCTGCTGCTGCACCTGCAGAAGCAGGGCGTCCCCGTGCTCGCGCTGGACAACTGGTGGGGCCCCGAGTTTGCTGCTGCTGCTGCAGCGCAGCAGCCGCTCTTTTTGCTGCTGAATGATATTCATGTCTTCGAGCTGCAGCAGGAGCAGCAGGCCCTGGAGGGGGACTTCGGGGACAGCAGCAGCAGCGACGAGGCCCCGCAGCAGCGCAGCAAACCCGCAGCAGCAGCAGCAGCAGCAGCAGCAGCAGCAGCAGCAGCAGCAGCAGCGGGAGCTGCTGCTGGGCCTGCTGGACGGGCAGGAGCTGGCGGACTTCTTCGACGGGAAGCTGCTGCTGGTGCTGATCGCTCTTGCTGCTGCTGCTGCGCGGCGCAGCGGGAAGTGGGAAATAACAGCAGCAGCAGCAGGAGTGTCTGCTGCTGCTGCAGCAGCAATCGAAAGCTGCTGGAGCCGCTGCTGCAGCAGAGACACAAACAAGCTTTTGGAGACTTCTTTCTTTCCGGTGTCTCTACAGAGTCTGAAGGAGCTGCTGCAGGACCCCACAGCTCTGCCGCCGCCGCGGCGGCCGCCCGCAGCAGCAGCAGCAGCGCAGCAGCAGCAGCAGCAGCAGCAGCAGCAGCAGCAGCAGCTCGCAGTGAACGTGCTGGAGCTGCCTTCTTCGCTGCTGCTGCGGCTGCGGGCTGGAGCAGCACCAAACGGGGCTTTGCCTAAAGTGCTGCTGGCAGCAGACGGGGAGGAGCTGCAGCTGGTGCAGCGGGAGACGCAGCAGCAGCTGCTGCAGCAGCAGCAGCAGCAGCAGCAGCAGGACAGCGACGAAGACACTGCAGCAGAAACCCCTGCCTCCGACTCCGAAGACGAACAGCTGCTGCTCAAAAGCTCTGCTGTCTGTACACTCCAAAAAGTCCTTCAAGTCCGAAATCAAATTCACCAAAAAAGAATTTCCGAAAATGTTTTCTTCCTCGACGCACCCGCTGAGGTCAGCTGTACAGACACCCCAAACCTGCAGATACACCTCAGAGCTGCCTATACACCCCAGAGCTGCAGATACACCTCAGAACTGCCTATACACCTGAGAGCTGCAGGTACACCTCAGAGCTGCAGATACACCTGAGAGATGCAGATACACCTGAGAGCTGCAGATACACCTGAGAGGTGCGGATACAGCTGAGAGCTGCAGATACACCTGAGAGCTGCAGATACACCTGAGAGCTGCAGATACAGCTGAGAGCTGCAGATACACCTGAGAGTTGTACAGACACCCCACAGCTGTACAGACATCTCAGAGCTGCAGATACACCTCAGAGCTGCACAGACACCCCAGAGTTGCAGATACACCTCAGAGCTGCAGATACAGCTGAGAGCTGTACAGACACCCCACAGTTGCAGATACACCTGAGAGTTGCAGATACACCTGAGAGTTGCAGATACACCTGAGAGCTGCGTATACACCTGAGAGCTGCCTATACAGCTGAGAGTTGGGGGGCTTGTGGGTGTGGAAACTTTGGCATTTTGGGGTGTAAATTGGATTTTTTTTGCCAAATAAGTTGCATTAAATGAAATAAAATCAAATATAATTAAATTAAATCGAAATTCGAATTATTTATGATGTCTTTTCCAGATTTTGCAAGAAACTCTCGCCAAAGATGAGTCCCGAGTGCCCACGCGCGCAGAACTGCAGCGAATGGAAAAAATGAATGGAGAGGAAAAAAGAAAGTTCTGGGCAGCCAGAGTCCGCAGAAGGTACTTTTATTATTTATTTATTTATTTATTTATTTATTTATTTATTTATTTATTTATTATTTTAATTAATTAATTAATAATTAATTGTTAATTATTTATATAGAGAAAAAAAGAAAGTTCTGGGCAGCCACAGTCCGCAGAAGGTACTTTTATTATTTATTTATTTATTTATTTATTTAAATTAATTAATTAATAATTAATTAAGCTAATTACTTAAGTAATTAATTAATTAATAATTAAACTAATTAATTAATTTAATTAATTAATTAGTTTGATTAATTAATTAGTTAGTTAGTTTAATTAATTAATTAATTACTCAATTAATTAATTAATTAATTGGTTAATTAATTACATTTATTTATATTATTTGTGTCATTTCATTTTAGTTGTTTTGTTTGTTTGTATTTATTTTGTTCTTTTTAGTCATTTCGATTTTTGTACTTTGCTTCATTTTGCTTCGCCAGTTTTCATTTGCTGCTTTTCTTCAAATTCGATTTATTTCTTTTTTTCGCTTTTTGAACTTCCCTTTTCCTTTTCTACTGCTGCTGCTGCTGCTGCTGCTGCTGCGCTGAAGCATTTTCGCTTTGCTGCTGCTGCTGCTACTGCGCTGAGCTCTATTCGTTTTGCTGCTGCTGCTGCTGCTGCGCTGAGTCCTTTTCTTTGGTCTGCTGCTGCTGCTGCTGCTCCTCTGAGCCCTCTCACTTGGTTTGCTGCTTCTGCTGCTGCTGCTTGTTAGAGCCCTTTTCCTTGGTTTGCTGCTGCTGCTGTTGCTGCTGCTGCTGCTGCTGCGGTGTCTGCTGCCTGGGCCTACTAGGCCGTTCCTGTGCCACTTCAGCAGCAAAGCACATCAAAACGAAGCTCATAAAGATTTATTTATTTATTTTTATTTATTTATTTATTTATTATTTATTTATTTATTTATTTATTTATTTATTTATTTATTTATTTATTATTTTTGATTTGCTGCTGCTGCAGACTGCAGCAAAACCTGCGAAATGTGACGCGAATGGCGAAGTCGATTTGCCCGCAGCCGCTGCACTTCAACATTGTGGT
>NW_013655303.1:167500-169361 GCF_000499385.1 Eimeria necatrix
TTTGCCCCAACAAGGCCCTCGCGCAGCAGGCAAGCAGCAGCAGCAGCAGCAGCAGCAGCAGCAGCAGCAGCAGCGGTGGCGGTAGCAGCAGAAGCGGTAGCGGTACCGGCAGCAGCAGCCGCGGCAGCGGCAGCAGCGTAGCAGCAGCAGCAGCACCCGCGGTAGCAGCGCCAGAGAAGCAGTAGTAGTTGATGTAGTAGGGGCAGCAGCAGCGGTAGTAGCAGCAGCAGCAGCAGCAGCAGCAGCAGCAGCAGCAGCAGCAAAGAAGCAGAGGCAGCGGGGGCGCCGGCACCAATGGAGTACTGGCAGTAGGAGTTGTAGAGCTGCAGCAGCAGGAATGGCACTAGGAGTTGAGGCAGCAACAGCAGCAGCAGGAACAACAGTTGCAGCAGCAGCAGCAGCAGCAGTGGGAATAGCTTTAGTAGTGGTAGCAGCAGCATTAGAAACAGCAGGATTAGCACTAGTAAGAGCTGCAGGAGCAGCAGGAGCAGCAGCATTAGGTCTTCTGCCGCAGCTGCTGCTGCAGCAGCAGCAGCAGCAGCTGCTGCTGCTGCTGCAGCATCTTTGGTGCCTTTTATTGTTATGTGATTTGTGTTATTTTGGGGCGAACTATTTGCTGCTGCTGCAGCTGTTTGCGTTTTGCTGCTGCTCAGGTGTATGCAGAAATATATGGGCGCTTCAGCAGCAAATCTTATCCAGTAAATTGCAAGAAGATTCTTTCCGCCCATGTCTTGCAGGGTGTATGTACACCCAAAGCCCTCGACGCCCAGGTCTGCTGCTGCTGCTGCTGCTGCTGCTGCTGCTGCTGCTGCTGCTGCTGCTGCTGCTGCTGCTGCTTCGAGTCCGTTTCTGGCTGCCGAAAAGCAGCAGCCCAAAGACCCAACAGAATGAAACCGAACAACAAACCACAAACAAACAAACAAATAAATAAATAAATAAATAATAAATAAATAATAAATAAATAATAAATAAATAATAATAAATAAATAAATAAATAAATAATAAATGCTGTTGGCGCCTCAGGTGTTCGTGACGGTGCCGCACTTTCTGGAGCTGCTGCTGCTGTCTGGACACCCGAGCCACCGGGCGTTCTGCAGCAACTTGAAATATGTCATTTTAGATGAAGTTCATATTATTTCTGAAGAACTGGAAGGTCCAAAAGTGGAAAGAATCATTCAAATGCTGCCTTGTCCCTTCCTCGCCATGTCCGCCACGGTCAGCTGCTGCTGCTGCTGCTGCTGCTGCTGCTGCTGTCGCTGGGGGCGTCCTGCTGCTGCTGCTGCTGTCGCTGGGGGCGTCCTGCTGCTGCTGCAGCAGCAGCAGCAGCAGCTCGGCTGCTGCGGGCGCTGGGGCTGGGGCGCGCCTGCTGCTGCGGGGCTGCAGCCGCTGCTCACCTGCTGCTGCTGCTGAACTGCTGCCGCTGCTGCTGCAGCAGCTCCTCCCCTGCTGCTGCTGCTGCCACTACCACTGCTCCCCTGCTGCTGCTGCTGCAGCAGCCGCAGCTCCCCCACTGCTCAGCCGCCCCCAGCACCCCTGCCGCCACTGCTCCCCCCCGCTGCTCACCTCCCGCTGCTGCTGCCGCCGCTGCTGCTGCTGCTGCTGCTGCTGCTGCTGCTGCTGCTGCAGGTGGGGAACCCGGACTCGTTTGTGGGGTGGCTGCGGCGCTGCGCGCCGCGGGGCGACGTGCGTTTGGTTTGCCACAAAGAGCGCTTCAGCGACTTGCACATGCACTTGTACTTGCAAGACAAAGTGCTGCCTTTCAATCCAGTGGCGGCCCTCCACTTCAACAAGGCACGCTGCTGCTGCTGCTGCTGCTGCTGCTGCTGCTGCTGCTGCTGCTGCTGCTGCTGCTGCTGCTGCT
>NW_013655304.1:0-870 GCF_000499385.1 Eimeria necatrix
TTTGAAGTAATTTGAATCAATTTGACGCAAAATCCCAAAAGTTTCACTTTCCAAAACTTCCGCAGCCGCCGCCGCAGAAGAAAGCGGCGCGTTGCAGCAGCTCCAAACTTTTTAATGTTTGAAAATAAAATTAAATAAATTAAATTAAATAATTAAATAATTAAATTAATAAATTAATTTAATAAATTAAATTCAAAAAGAAAATCCAAAAAAAATATTTCCAAATAGCCACTCGAGGGTGCAGCTGCAGACAATACTGGCAACTGCGCCGTCTTCGCCCGCATATATATATATATAAATATATAATATATACATAATATATATATAATATATATATATTATATATTATATATATATTATATTTACATATAATATATATATAATATATATATATATATAGATAGATATATATATATATTATATGTATATAGATAGATATATGTATTATATATACATACATATTATATAGATATAATATATATATATATGGATATATATGTACATATTATATATATATTATGTATATATAATGTATATATACATATAGATATACGTATATATCTATATACATAATATATATGTATATCAATATACATATAATATATACAAATATTTGATATATATATAATATACACAAATATATATATATATATATATATTATATAAATATACATCTATATCTATATATAATATATATATAAATATATATATATATATATATTGTATATATATCTATAACATATATTATATATATATATATTAGATGTATAAGCATTAAAAGTAGTTTTGAATTAATATTGGAGACTTTTTAATTGTTTTAACACTAAAAGACTTTAATTCCAATTTAATTTATATTATTAGTAAAAGATT
>NW_013655305.1:0-10750 GCF_000499385.1 Eimeria necatrix
TAAATAATAATTAGTTTAGTTTAGTATTATAAATAATAATTAGTTTAGTTTAGTATTCTTGTAAATAATAATTAGTTTAGTTTAGTATTCTTATGAATAATAATTAGTTTACAAATCATAATATTTATTATTAATCAAATCAAATCATAAGAACATTTATTATTAATCAAATCAAATAATAAGAACTAAATAATAATTAGTTTAGTTTAGTATTATAAATAATAATTAGTTTAGTTTAGTATTCTTGTAAATAATAATTAGTTTAGTTTATTATTCTTGTAAATAGTAATTAGTTTAGTTTAGTGTCTTATGATTAGTTGGCCCGTTATGGCGAGAAGCTGTTCTTATGTTTTTATGTTCTTTAAACAATTTCCTGTTTTATAATTAATTATTTTTTTCTTTTAAATAAGACCATTTGGTTGGGACTTTTTGCTTTATAATTAATTATTCTTTTCTTTAAAATAAAAGCATTTAGTTGGGACTTTTTGGTTTATGATTAATTATTCTTTTCTTTTAAATAAAACCATTTAGTTGGGACTTTTTGCTTTATAATTAATTGTTATTTTCTTTCAAGAACAAACTTATTTTATAACTTCCTGCTTCTCAATTCCCACTACAAACTGTTGAATAAATGCATTATCTTTTCGCACTTACGTTCTTTCAAAAACAAAACTTATTTTATGGCTAACACTGCAAACTCTGGACTTAAAGAAATGAATTATATTTCTGACTTGTTCTTTGAAAAGCAAACTTACTTCAAATACTGCGAACTCTTGAATAAAAAAGAATTATCTTTCTTTCTTTTTGCTGGACTTAAAAAAGAATTATTTTTTTTTCTTTTTGCAGGACTTAAAAAAGAATTATCTTTCTTTCTTTTTGCTGGACTTGAATAAAAAAGGATTATCTTTCTTTCTTTTTGCTGTACTTCAAGAAGTTTTATTTTATTTTATTTTATTTTATTTTTTTTTATTTTATTTTATTTCTTTTTGCAGGCGGCCTTCAAACTTTGCAGAGTTAAGAAAGTGCTGGTGGGGCCGAAGGCGGTGCCGATGTTGGTCACCCACGACGGCCGGACTTTGCGATTTCCGCATCCGGAAATTAAAGTCCACGACACTGTTCGCCTCAACATCGCGGACTCCAAGGTCGGACTTTGTTTTATTTGCTTTTTATTTTGTTTTTTTGTTCAAGTTCGGGCTTTTTTGATTTGTTTTTGTCCAAGTTTGGGCTTTTTTGATTTGTTTTTGTCCAAGTTCGGGCTTTTTTGATTTGTTTTTGTCCAAGTTTGGGCTTTTTTGATTTGTTTTTGTCCAAGTTTGGGCTTTTTTGATTTGTTTTTGTTCAAGTTTGGGCTTTTTTGATTTGTTTTTGTCCAAGTTTGGGCTTTTTTATTTTGTTTTTTTGTTCAAGTTTGGGCTTTTTTGATTTGTTTTTGTCCAAGTTTGGGTTTTGTTTTACATTGCAGACTCCAAGGTCCGCCAACTTTGCTTTTCTTTTTGTTTTTTTGTTCAAGTTTGGGTTTTTTTGATTTGTTTTTGTCCAAGTTTGGGCTTTTTTGTTCAAGTTCGGGTTTTGTTTTACATCGCAGACTCCAAGGTCGGGCTTTTTTGATTTTCTTTTTGTTTTTTTGTTCAAGTTTGGGTTTTTTTGATTTGGTTTTTTGTTCAAGTTTTGTCCAAGTTTGGGCTTTGTTTTTGTTCAAGTTTGGGCTTTTTTGATTTGTTTTTGTCCAAGTTTGGGCTTTTTTTGTTCAAGTTTGGGTTTTGTTTTACATTGCGGACTCCAAGGTCCGCCAGCTTTGCTTCTTTGTTCAAGTTTGGGCTTTTTTGCTTTTGTTTTTGTTCAAGTTTGGGCTTGTTTGCTTTTGTTTTTGTTCAAGTTTGGGTTTTGTTTGATTTGGTTTTCGTTCAAGTTCGGGTTTTGTTTGCTTTCTGTCTTTTATTCAAGTTTTCCGCTTTTAAAGACACTTTTTTAGTTCAAGTTCGGTCTTGTTTGCTTGCTGCCAACTTGCCGCTTTAATTCAACTTTCCACTCTTTTTAATTCAATTTCCCACTCTTTTCAATTCAACTTTCCACATTTTAATTCAACTTTCCACATTTTAATTCGACTTTCCACTCATTTTAATTCGACTTTCCACATTTTAATTCGGCTTTCCGCTGTTTTGCTTTCCGTGGACCCCTGCGGCTTGCTTGGGTGTCTGTACACCCGGGCGCGCCTTCGGTTTCCGCGGAAAGCGGCGAAAGCGTTGGAAAGCGCCGTTTTCTGCCGCTGGAAATTAGCAAGTGGGAATAAAAAGGTAAATTGGATTTAATTTGCGAGTTTCAGCTTGAAGTGGCGCGTTTGTGCGCAGATTCTGGACACGTACAAGTTCGAAGTGGGCAACGTGGCGATGGTGACCGGCGGCCACAACGTCGGCCGCGTGGGCTCGATCGTCAGCCGCGAGCGGCACTTAGGCAGTTTCGACGTTGTGCATTTGCGAGACGCCCGCGGCAACGAATTCGCCACGCGAATTGGCAACGTTTTCGTCATTGGCCGCGGCGAGAAGCCCGTGGTCGCGCTGCCCAAGGACAAGGGCATTCGCCTCACCATCTTCGAGGACCGCCAGCTCAAACTCAAGAAAAACGCAGGACTCTGACCGCAGCAGCAGCTGCAGCAGCAGCAGCAGCAGCTGCTGCTGCTGCTGCTGCTGCTGCAGCAGGGGGCGCCCGGGCGGGCGAGACTTGCAGGGGTTTGCGAAGCAGCACGGGTTCCTGCTGCTGCTGCTGACGGTTCAGAGGCAGCTCGTTTTGCCTGCCGAACTCAAATCATTTTGTGCTTCACCGCGAGCTGCTGCTGCTGCTGCTGTCGCTGCTGCTGCTGCTGCTGCTGCTGCTGCTGTAGGCCTTTGCAGCGGGAAAGCAAATGAGAAGAGCTGCACAGGGAGCTGCGAGGCTAGCTGAACTTAGCCGGTTTAGTTTAGTTTTATTTATTGTTTTTATTTAGTTGTAATTTTATTTTAAGACATTTTGATTTTATTGCATTCAAAGTTGCACTTCGCAGCAGCTCCGTGCTGCAGCAGCGGGGCGGAAAGCGCAGCAAATTTGAAGAGGAATTTATTTTAATTCAAAAAAGAATTCGCACTTTAAAAAGATAAATAAATTCTTTTTAATTTGAAAAAGAATTTACAATTTGAAAAAGAATTATATTTGAGCAAAGATGAATTTATTTTTAATTGAAGGGAAGTTACACTTACACTTTGCAGATGATGAATTTATTTTATTTGAAGAATTTGCATTTAAAATGAATTTATTTTTAATTTAGAAAACATTTTGCATTTAAGAAAAAATGAATTTGTTTAAAAGGAATTTGCATTTGAGGAAAGATGAATTCAATTAAATAAAAAAGGGAATTGACACTTCAGAAAAGAAGAATTTTATTTTAATTAAAAGAATTTGCATTTAAAGTTAAAGATGATTTGATTTTCAAAGAAAAGATGAATTCATTTAAATCCAAAAGAATCTCCACTTTGGAGAAGATGAATTAATTATTTATTTAAAGAGGATTTACATTGAAGAAAAGATGAATTTATTTTTAATTTAAAAGAATTTCCATTTCGAAAAGATGAATTTATTTTGGAAAAGATGAATTAATTGGAATTAAAAAGAATTTCCATTTATTTTTGAAAAGATGAGTTCATTTCAGAAGAGATGAATTAATTGCAGTTAAAAAGAATTTCCATTTAGAAAAGATGAATTTATTTTGGAAAAGACGAATTAATTGGAATTAAAAAGAATTTCCACTTTGGAAAAGATGCGTTTATTTGAGAAAAGATGAAAAGATGAATTTATTTTGGAAAAGATGAATTAATTGGAATTAAGAGGAAATTCCATTTGTTTTGGAAAAGAGGAAAAGATGAATTCATTTTAGAAAAGATGAATTGATTGCAGAAAAAGAATTTCCATTTCGAAAAGATGAATTTATTTTGGAAAAGTTGAATTAATTGGAATTAAAAGGAAACTCCATTTATTTTGGAAAAGTTGAATTTATTTTGGAAAAGAAGAAAGATGAATTTATTTTGGAAAAGAAGAAAAGATGAATTTATTTTGGAAAAGATGAATTGGAATTAAAAAGAATTTCCACTTTGGAAAAGATGAATTTATTTTGGAAAAGAAGAAAAGATGAATTTATTTTGGAAAGATGAATTAATTGGAATTAATTCATCTTTTCCGAAATAAATTCTTTTTTATTTCCACTTTGGAAATAAATTCACAAAAAGTCGGAGATCAGTTCGGGTCGGAGAAATAAAAAGCAAGACCCCACCTGGGTCTCTTCACTGCATTTCCCACCGCAGCAGCAGCAGCAGCAGCTCTGCGAACTGCTGCTGCTGCTGCTGCTGCAGCTCTATGAACTAACGCTGCTGCAGCAGCAGCTGCTGCTGCAGCCCTATGAACTGCTGCTCGTGCAGCGGCTCTATGAAGTGCTGCTGCAGCAGCAGCAGCTGCTGCTGCGCGCCTTCACCTGCGGCTCCCGCTGCTGCTGCTGCTGCTGCTGCTGCTGCTGCTGCTGCTGCTGCTGCTGCTGGGCCGTTGGTCACTGCCCGTACTCTATGGCGAGCAGCACGCCGTCGAGGACTTCAACGATTTTGTTGAAGAAGTTTTTGCGGCCGTTGGGGTCGAAGACGAGGCCGTGGTCGCCGTCTAGGATTTGGACTCGGGGGCCTGCTGCTGCTGCTGCTGCTGCTGCTGCTGCTGCTGCTGCTGCTGCTGGTTTGCTTCGCAGCAGGCGGAACCAGCCCTCGAAAAGGGAGTCGTCAGCGAGCTGCAGGTCTCTGCTGCCTCGGAAGACGGAGCAGGGGACCTCTGCAGCAAAAACAAACAGTGCGCAGCAGCTTCCTGCTGCCGCCCAGCAGCAGCAGCAGCAGCAGCAGCAGCAGCAGCAGCAGCAGCAGCAGCAGCAAGACGCACCCAGGGGGCCCCCCGCGTCCGTGGGCCTGTACGCGTCCAGCATGCTGTGGTCTGCGCGCAGCAGCGGCTCGTAGGCCTCCCACATGTCTTTTTGAAAAAGCACTTCGTTGCAGCTCCACTCCCGCAGCTGCTGCTGCACACACCCAGCAGCAGCAGCAGCAGCAGCAGCAGCAGCAGCAGCAGCGCGAGTGTACGTACACCCCAGCAGCAGCAGCAGCGGGAGTGCACGTACACCCAGCAGCAGCAGCAGCGCGAGGTGTACGTACACCCCAGCAGCAGCAGCGCGAGGTGTACGTACACCCCAGCAGCAGCAGCAGCGCGAGGTGTACATACACCTAGCAGCAGCAGCGGGAGCTGTACGTACACCGCAGCAGCAGCAGCGGGAGGTGTACGTACACCCCAGCAGCAGCAGCGGGAGGTGTACGTACACCGCAGCAGCAGCAGCGGGAGCTGCACGTACACCCCAGCAGCAGCAGCGGGAGGTGTACGTACACCGCAGCAGCAGCAGCGGGAGGTGTACGTACACCGCAGCGCACCTGGAAGGCGGGGGTGTCCAGGGAAGCCGTGGGCCGCCAGGGGCGGCTGTGGGGCGGCAGGTCGGGGCTGACCATTGCTGCAGCAAGGAAGTGCTGCGGCAGCAGCAGCTGCTGCTGCTGCGCCAGACACAAAACTTCGTAGGCCAGCCAGCAGCCCATGGAGTAGCCCACCAGCACGTAGGGGCAGCAGCCCTTCGAGATCTGCAGCAGCACCCACTCCACACGCGCGCCCCCTGCTGCAGCAGCAGCAGCAGCAGCAGCAGCAGCAGCAGCATTGCAGCAGCAGCAGCATTGCAGCAGCAGCAGCAGCATTGCAGCAGCAGCAGCAGCAGCAGCAGCAGCAGCAGCAGCAGCAGCAGCAGCAGCAGCAGCACCAGGGGGCGCATGGCGTCGAGGGCCTGGCGCGCAGCAACTTGCATGCGCTTCGGGTGCGGCTCTCTGCGGCGAAGGCCGCGGAAGGGCAGCTGCACTCCGAGAAAAGCAATTCCTTCTTTTTGCGCAAAGTCGCAAAGAGGATTCGGCATTGGAGACAGGCTGGTCCCAGTGCTCGTCCATATCGAGGCCTCCATCCCTGCAGCAGCAGCAGCAGCAGCAGCAGCAGCGGCAGCAGCAGGCTGAGGGGAACTGCGCTGCTGCTGCAGCTGCAGCAGCAGCGGCGGCGGCAGCAGCAGCAGCTGCAGCTGCTGCTGCTGCTGCTGCAGCAGCAGCAGCGGCGGCGGCAGCAGGCTGAGGGGAACTGCGCTGCTGCTGCTGCTGCTGCTGCTGCTGCAGCAGCAGCAGCAGGAGGGGCAGCAGGCTGAGGGGAGCTTTGCTGTGGAGGCGGAATTGGGCGAAGACGCTCACCGGCGCCGGGGAAGCAAAAGACGCGCAACTTGGGCTCGCCTTTGGGCAAAATGGCCCTCGGAAACCATTTTTCGTCCAAGTCGGTTTGGCTGTGCGCCATTGTGGGTTTGCTGCAGCAGAAAGCGCGGAAAAAGCACAAGTGCTGCTGCTGCTGCTGCTGCGGTGGCTGCGGAGCTAGGCGGCGCGTCGGCAGCGCAAGTTCTGGCCGCGCATGGTGGCCCTCCGGCGAAGCTTTCCCTCTTCAAAGCTCCCAAACTTCTTTTATTTTCCATTCAACGCTTTTTTCGCCTCCAAGTTCCTCCAAAATCCGCAAAAGTGAGCCCGCAGCCGCCGCGCGAGCGCCGCCGCGGCGGCTGCGGTTTACAGACACTCCACTGGCAATGGCCACCGCGCTTCCCGCCTTCCGGAAAGCTGCCGGCCCCACTTTTGCTCGAAATATTTGCACTGCGCCTTTTATTTAATTCGTTTTAACTTTTAACTTCGGTTTAAAGAAAGCAGCAGCAAAACAGACGCAGGTTCCACTCAGTTCCGCGCCGGAGCCGACACCTCACCAGTCTATTCTGAACACCTCTTGAAACTTCCCAAAACTCCCTTTCTTCTTCTTCTTTTCCCTTTACTGCCGCAAATTTACTTTTTAATTCAATAAAATCCTTTTTTTTTCCCAACAACTCGGAAATTCCTCGCCTTTGCAGCTTCTGCCCGCAGCAGCAGCAGCAACAGCAGCGGACAGGCATATCCAGCTTTCTGCTGCAGCGGTCTTCGCCTCTGCAGCAGATCTTCGAAACTCCAATTCACTTCTAATTGCATTTGCTGCTGCTATTTTGCCATTCAAATTAAAATAAATCGAAAAGTCGACACCACTGAGACCTCTGCTGCTGTCTGCTCCCTTTTGCTGCAGCTGCGCTGCTGCAGCGCAGCGCTGCAACAGCTGCAGCAGCAGCATATATATACTTATAAGGATAATATAATTATAAATGCATTATATATATGTGTTCTTCTTTAAAATAGATATGCATGGCTCATGCTGCAGCACTTGCTGCAGCACTTGCTGCAGCACTTGCTGCAGCACTTGCTGCAGCACTTGCTGCAGCAGCAGCTCTTTTTAATTGCCCATAAATTGTACTTTTGCTTTTTCAAAATTCGCTTGCAGCAGCAGCAATTCAATTTAAAAGCTTTGGCAGCAAATTTGTCTTTTAATTCTTTCAGCAGCAGCTCCAAATTTGCTGCTGAAGAAAAGTCTTTTAATTCTTCACGGGAGCTCGTGCGGTGTACGTACACCCCACGCCTTGCAAATGCTCCCAACAGGCTGTGCTGCAGTTGCTGCAGTTGCTGCTGTTTTCGCTGCTGCTGCTTTTGCTGCTGCTGCCGTTTTTGCTGCTGCTGCTGCTACTTCGGCTACTGCTGTTTCTTGCTGCTGCTGCTGCTGCTACTTCGGTTGCTGCTGTTTCTTGCTGCTGCTGCTGCTGCTGCTGCTACTTCGGTTGCTGCTGTTTCTTGCTGCTGCTGCTGCTGCTGCTGCTACATCGGCTGCTGCTGTTTTTCGCTGCTGTTGCTACTTCGGCTGCCGCTGTTATTCTCTGCTGCCGCTGCTATTTCGGCTGCTGCTGTTTTCGCTGTTGCTGCTGCTACTGCTGCTGTTTTCGCTGCTGCTGCTGCTGCTGCTGCTGCGCTGCACCCTAGTATAAAGGCTGAGCTTTATGGCCCCTACGAATGCAGATCTGCATTTGTTTAATAAATTGACATTAATGTCTTTTAATAAATCTGCATTATTACCATTTAAAAAGTAATATAAACGCATGCAAAACAATTAAAAAGAATTAAATATCTCGGGGGCTTTTATAGTGCTGCTGGCTCTGTGGGGAGTCTGCAGAAGGGGGCAGAGAAGTGAGGAAGTTTGAAATAAAAAAAGGGATTTAATTCATTTAAAATTAAAACTCAAATGGAGTTTAATTCATTTGTAAATTAAAATTCATATTTCTAATGCTTAGAGCCGAACTTTAGCCTCTTTCAGCTGCTGGCAGCTCGGCTTAATGCAAGTAGATTGCTTTGCTGCAGCAGCAGCAGCAGCAGCAAGAAAAAAAGCGGCTTAGCTTTATTTAAAGTAATCTTTCTTTATTTTGATTTGGAGATTCTTTCTGTTGCTTCTTTTGTGCAGAAGCAGTTGGAAAGTAACTGCAAGTCTGCTGCTGCGGGGCAGTTCTGAAGGCGGATTGGTGCAGAGAGGAAGCGAGAAGAGAAAAGAGGAAAATAAAAGAATTTTCGTCTCCAAAGCTCTCCCCACACCACAAACAGGAAAAAAAACTTCGAAATTGAATTTAAATTCCTTTTAATCCCTCCTTTAATTCATATTTCCGGAAATTCGGCATCAGAAAAGTTCTTGAACGCGCAAAACTGAGGTGTACGTACACCCGAGCTCACGCGCAACAGTCTTCGACCACTTCCGTCGGTCATTTCTTTTTTTCTTCTTTTGGGGCTTTTCGGGGCTCTGTTGCTCCAGCCCCGTTTGTGCACATTTGAAATATTCGCAATTTGTGTTTAATTTTTGCATTTTGAATTCAAATTCCCATTTTAAAATGAGAAATCGGGAAGTTCAGAAAATCTGAACAGCACCGCAGCGCCGACGGATGTGGCAGATCCGCCCGCGGGTCTCAGTCTCGAGCCTTTCCCGACTCTTCTCTTTCATTTTCTCCGCCTTTTGGTCAAAAATAACTATTTATATTTGAACTATGCTTCGTTGACAGCAGCAACAGCAGCAGGAGCTGCAGCTGCAGCAGCAGAAGCAGAAGCGCTCCTGGCTCGCCTTCCGCTCGGATCTTCTTCCTGGGCTTCCCGCCCACTCCCGCTGCACAACTTTCCTTTTAAAAGCATTTAATTCAAAATTTATTTCCTTTTTGCAAAATGGAGATCAGCATGAAAGAGGAATCCGGATCTGCTGCTGCTGCGGCGCTCAACGGACCCAAAGTTTCAGACTTCGCCTTCTCGGCGGCAGCCGAGCGCCACTTTGAAGCTGGAGAAGCAGCAGCAGCAGCAGCAGCAGCAGCAGAGACAAATGGGCAGCAGGCAGCAGCTTCTGCGGTGTCTCTACACCCTCTGAAGATCTTCTTCTACGAAGCAGTGGCGAAGCAGCTGCTGGATGACGAGTAAGCAGCCCAGCGAGGTCTTGCTGCAGCAGCAGCAGCAGCGGCTACCATTGCTGCTGCTGCCGCTGAGGCTACTACTCCTATGTGTTGTAGCATTTTAACTTTTTCCGTCTGTGCTTTTGTCGGTGGCACTTGTGTTGCTGCTGCTGCTGCTGCTGGTAGTGCCTGTGCTGCTGCTGCTGTCCTTAGGTCGCGTGACAGCCTCCAGTCTTGAGCAGCAGCACCAGTAGCAGCCGGCTTCTCATCAGCAGCAGCCTTATCTTGTTTGTTGCTGCCTCTGCAGCTGCTATTGCGGCCGTCGCCGCTGCTGCTGCTGCTGCTGCTGCTGCTGCTGCTGCTGCAGTGCGGCTTTTGCTGCAGTGCGTGGGCTGTGGCTCTCAGGCTTAACGAAGTGGCTGTGGCGCTCTGCGACGCGATGCATCTCCGGGCGAATCCTTTGCTGCCTCCAGATTTGCTTTTTTCCGTATTCAGAGCAGCAGCATTTCAGCCTTCCCAAGAAGCAGCAGCAGCAGCAGCAGCAGCAACTGCGCAGCAGCTGCTGCTGGGCAAAGCGCCTGCCAAGGAGGCCCCTGCAGCGCCCCCCGAAGGGGCCCCCCCCGCAGCAGAGAGAGGAGCAGCAGCAGCAGCAACTGCAGCAGCAGCAGCAGCAGCAAGCACGGAGGGAGACATAGCAGCCGACACAGCAGCAGCAGCAGCAACGCAAGAAGGCGCCCCTCCGGAGCAGCCGTCTCAACAGCAGCAGCAGCAGCAGCAGCAGCAGCAGCAGCAGCAGCAGCAGCAGCGGCAGCAGCGCACGTGGCAGCCCCTGCGGACTCGCGCAGTGCCCCCAATAACAGAAGCAGAGCAGCAGTTTGTCTTCAACCCTTACCCAAGTCCAGAGGGCACTGGGGGCCCCCCGGGGGGCCCCCCGGGGGGCCCCCCGGGGGGCCCCCAGGGGGGCCCCCTGGGGGGCCCCCTGGGCACTTCTTTGGACCAGCTGGGCTCTGAGGCGCTCATCTCCGCCACTGTGGTTTGTTCTGTCAACATTGAGAATGTAAGAAGTTGTTTGCTGCTCTCAAGGTCCTTTAAACTCAGCAGCAGCAGCAGCAGCAGCAGCAGCAGCAGCAGCAGCACGTAGCAGCAGCAGCAGCAGCAGCAGCAGCAGCAGGGTCTCTGGCGCCACGTGCGTAGACTGTTGTTTCCTGGGAAAGCGGGGACTTGCCTCGGGGCGTGAGACCTAAGGTTCAGCGTTTAGGGTTTAGGGTTTAGGGTTTAGGGTTTAGGGTTTAGGGTTTAGGGTTTAGGGTTTAG